>NC_053155.1:239400071-239430071 GCF_016835505.1 Polypterus senegalus
CCCACCCCCAGTTTATCTGAAAGAGAAGCTTTATTAGCAAAGCATCATGTAAATATCTGACTACCACAACATTCTACCACAGAAAAATTTGTTGCACCATCATGACTATCGGGAGTGTGCTGTTAAATTTTCATGTCTAAAACTGTGAACCTGCTGCAAAATCTGTTTTCCTGGCTAAACTAGGCATGCTGCAGCAGAACTTGCACATTAATCATGTCTTCCTCCAGACTATATAAAAGCAAGTGGAAATCCGATAGCCACCTAGTCTGGAACTTTCGCTTTTCCACCCCTCTCCTACCTTTTGACTCTGAATAAGAGATAAGCCTTTCAGTCGTGGTTTATGTGCTGTTGGATTCACTGCTGCTGAATTTTCAATTTACTTTGCACACAAGACTGAAAAAAAAGTTCTCTGCTTGAACTGGTACTTAAGTTTCTTGGCAGCCATCTTTTTGTAAGCACATACACGCTAACATAATGCAAGCTTGTAATGCACCACCGTAATTTTAGCAGAGTGACCAGGGCATTAAAAAAAAAAAATATATGCCAAGTGAAAATGTGAACGAACGTGTACTAGCTAGTGGAACAATTTTTTAGCTGCTTAACACAGAACTCTGTCACATGTGCTAGTGTTTTAATTGCTAGTGCATTATAGAGGGTTGAAATATGACTCAAATTATTCCTCACTTCAAACCGAAAGTCATGTCATTATGCCTAGCCTAGCAAATATTGTGTTCACATACCTAAATCACAGAACGCTGAAGCGACATTCAGCTTACTTGGATGACTGCAAGTTTTACTCCACCACAGAGCCAGTAATGGTAAGTTTCTTGTTCAAATATTTGTGCATCTCTGATGTGCTCTTTTGTGCGATATGAAGTCAGACCTAAACACTTTGCAACTGTTTTTCTGCATTCAGAGTAAAGTGTTCCCAAACTTTGAAGGTCTGAGGTTACACTGTCTTACTGTTTGTCTTTCTTCAAATGTGTTCCCAGCTGAGAAGTTGTGACACAATTGTGTGCCACAATGTAATAAGGCTAAAGATGTAATCAATTAATCAATGAAAGTGATCATTGCCAATGTTTTTAATAATCAATCATGGTTGATAATGTTGATTAGTAGTTGCAGCTCTATTTGAGCCATGTACCCAATAATACAACTTTGCTTCACCATATCTTACACTGCTGAGTATTTTCAAACTTTCACACACCAGATTGAACATTCATGGAAAGGGATGCCACTTGAAACAGTCAGTAAATACGAAAAAAATGTTAAAATGGAGGCTTAGAGTGGGTATTTTTTTTTACCATCTAGCTATTACTTAAATTTACATTTTCTGCTGCTACAAAAGATTCTTGATATTGCATCATGAATTATCATCTAAATCATACTAAAAAGTATACACATTACATATTTTCATTTCAAAATGCTAAAGCTAAGCATGGGAAAAAAATCAGTACACCCCTATTGCTTCAATATATATTACTAAAGTAATTAAAGCTAGATGCTGCTGATCAAGTGATTTATGAAAGCTGATCAACAATGTTAAAAACTTAACATAAACAAGTTATTCCACTGTTGATTTTATAAATAGTCCCTATCTTTGTAATTTAAGAGAAAAAACATAGCTTCAAATTTTCACTTTTACCTGGTTAACATGGACCAGGACCATTCCAAACCATATTTTAACTCTTTTAGGGCGGATGTCGACTTTTGTCGACAGGAAGGGTTGAGGGCGCATGTCGACTAAAGTCGACATCCAGGGATAGAGGGCGATAATCAGCTGTTAATGGCGACAAATCTCACTGTCACGTCACAGGCATTCCCTCTGTACTTGGAGGAATGCTAGACTCGTTGACTCTGCAACTAATCCTAGCGTGTGCGTGAGTTGCAAAATGTAAACAATGGCAAGATGGCATCGACATGTGACAAGGGAGCGAAGTGAGTGCAGAAAAGAAAACACTCGGCAGACAATGCTTTGCGCATTATCGCGGAGTCGGACTCTGATTTTTCAGAATCGGATTTTATTGACAGTGATCAGGAGATCGACCAAGAGAGTGAGACGGCATCAGCTGATCAAACACCAGCCGATGCCGCGCCAGCAGATCTACTGCCAGTTGAGCGCCTTCGCACAGCCGATGCATCTACGGCAAGGTTCGTGTGAGATAAATACACATTGATCCATTGAGAGCCGATCTGGCTGCTGGACTTCACAAGACAGCATGGCTTGCTGTTGGACATGACAGATCACCAGCTGCTGTACTTCAGGCTGCTCTCTCCTGATACTGCTTTTCAGCTACCGTCAGAGGAGATAAACAGGTAGGAAGAGAAATTTTTTGAATCGCGGGCTGCGTTTGCATCGCATTCTCGTTTTTCAAAGTGTAAACCCACAACAAAAGATGAGATGAAGTGTGCTGTGGTATTACAAATAGAGATGGGACAGAACTGGTGATATAACTTCAGGGAGCATTGGTCCAAACGTGCTTTGTCCCCTGGTGGCTTTGGACAGGTTATGCAGCATGGTGATATGTACGTGCTGCTGCAAAGTTTTATTCACTTCTGTAATAAACAGAAGCAAATCCCATGGGGTGAGCCAGGCTATAATGCCATGCATAAAGTTCATAAAGTTTCAGAAGATGAAAAGAGGTGACAATACGGTTTTCATGCGGGCAGAAAACTTGGTGACAGTGGAATGGCACAATGGCAAAAGGGTGACTTGTCTCTCTACAGTACACACTAACAATATATGTGAGAAAGTGCAGCAACAGACAATTGAAAAGTAGGCACCAAAGCAACACGTATTGTAAGCAGTGCAATGTGGCAATGACTGAAATTGGCTGCTTTGAGTGAGATCAGACTTTGCAGGACTTTGCTGTGTAAAATGTATGTGATATGTATGTGAAATCATAGAGTATGCAAGCTCATACAACATGCAAGACAGTAACATTTGTCAAAAGTAAATATTTTTTGTTGATTTGATATGTTAAACAATTGCTTTGTGTTCTTTTTTAAAAAATGTTAGTTTTTGGAAAAATATTCAGCCCTGGGAGATAAGAAACACACAAAAAAAATTAGCCCTAAAAGAGTTAAAGTAAAAAAGGGATACAGAATTATTTCATGGCAGAACATCTTTTAAAAATGACTCAAGGTCTGTGCATTCTTCAATGCTGACAACAGAATAAAATGTAATGGTGGATGAATTGTAAAGGTGAATCAATAGTGACAGTTCATAAGATACCAGAAACTATAGGAAATGGTTATGGGTTAAGTGAATCCATTCCAAATAAACTGGTAACATAATGAAAGATCTGTGCATTTTGGGTTGCCAGAATAAATTCCTAAAAGTAAACATTTGTTGCTTCCAATGTTCCAGAGACAACTTAAACTAATTTGAAATTTGAACTGGGAGAGTATTTTACCACTAAGGAGGAAACTCGGATACTTCTCTGTGACTGAGCATCCAAGCATTAATCGACATAATTTAAACTCATTGATACTTCGCCAAAATAAATCCATGGTCTAAGCCAGTTGTGACATGATAGTATGCCCAACCTTTCTTCTACAAACTACAAGCTATTGAATCATGGAGCATACTAACTTCTTTCAAAATAGCTTCTGCATGTAAGCTTCCAATTTCTTAACACTAGAATTACCAGAGCCTACGAAAAAACTCGTAATTCCGTCCCACCTTAAACTGCTTCTTAAATCCCTTCACACCTCTCCGCCAGCGTCCTTTGTCTTCTAAATGTGCTGATAAAGAGAAGCTCGGAGCAGCCGGCTATTCCATCCTCCCACCAATTTAGAACGTGCACGAACTTCTCTCAGCTCATGCCTTGATTGAGTATCTGGGAGTGAAGTGGAGTTTTAGAGTGGAAATAATAGATCGTTGTTTGGAACACACGCATTTCATGTCTGTTCCGTTTCTACAGTAATCTGTGTCAACACATTGTTAAAACAGAAACGTTTTTTTATATTCTAGTAGTAGATGACAAAATGTAGGCATAAACTATATAATGTATGAAGCCTGAAGTCCAAATAGCAAAGAAACATTTTCACAAGAATAACACAATTGCGCTTTTATTCAAAATATAACTGCAGAAACAAAAAGCCGCCTTAACATGCGACATTGACACCAGTTTATTGTAACTGCCTCCGTGGTTCAATAGACTCAGCCCCGCTTGGAATCAAAGGTCACGAGTTCGATTCTGCGCCCCTCCGTTTTGAGAAGTAAACTGCTCTTAGTCTTACTGTTTTAGAATAAAAGCATACATTTGATTTCAGTCTGTAACAGCCGGTGCAATTTATGATCCTTGTAAAGGTTAGCTTTTTTTTTTATTCACTTTTCATTCTCTCAGTCGCGTTCAGAATCAATCCATACAACCCCATCTGACACGGCTGTTTTCACTAAAGGCGCTATAGCTCTGCAGTGTACCACGATGCATACTAACGCCAAACACCCTCAACCCCGGGTTCTGACACACAAGCGCTGGCGAAGCTGCCTTCTTCTATCTCACCGTCACTTGCTTTTCTTTTTATTCAGTTTTATTGAGTGTTCCTGCCAGTCCCGCATGTTGCTGTATGCTGTTTCTTTTGTACTCCAGGACATGCAGAGGAAAGAATGGTAAAGACCAGTAACCGGCTATATGCAATCATCAGACACTCCCCATCTGCCCGTGTCGTTCAAACACAGGAACATATATTGGTGTAAAAGTATAACAAAAGTGCACTTTTATTCAAGTGCACTTTTCCATCGCCTTTTCCTGTAAGCAATGTACACACTTCTCTCTATGCTGTGGTTTCTATTACACACCTGAAAGAAAGAGACAATATATGTGAAAATATAATCGCACTAATGCAATATTCTTTGAAAGCGAACAGCGTCAGATCGGGTGTGAATTTATGCAGGAACTGGAAATTCTCTGATGCGGGACCTTCCCCCAGGGAAGAAAGTACAGTGTCAGGTGCTCATTCAGTGTAATAGAAACCATAGCACAGAGAGGTGTGTACACGGCAACAAGTACACGTGTCGTAAATGTAGGAAGGACGGTCCTTGGGTGTGTAGGAACTGTTAATATTTGAATGTGATGATTTTATATAGCACGGAATGAAAATCTGCACTTCTTAGCATTGCACCATGCAAGCTGTCGTATCAATCGCCTACTGTAACTTGCTTTCTTTTTCTTGGTTATACAGGTAGTTTTGAATAAAAGTGCACTTGTTTTGTTTGCGAAATGAAGTGTCTGCGTGCACTTTTCGTGGCATTACGTGTATTTTTGAGCATGCCCGTTTGAGCAGTATAAAAGTATTGAAAAGTATAACAAAACAACGGGCAGATGGGGAGTGTCTGATGATTGCATATAGCGCCGAACTTACTGCTCTTTACTATTCTCTCCTCTGCGTGCCCTGGGTACAAAAGAAACAGAATACAGGCGCTATAGCTCTGCGTTGTACCACGATGCATACTAACGCCCCCACCGGTTCTGACACACAGGCGCTGGCGAAGCTGCCTTCTTCTTATCTCACCGTCACTTGATTTTCTTTTTATTCAGTTTTATTGAGTGTTCCTGCCAGTCCCGCATGTTGCTGTATGCTGGATATTTTCACATGTATTGTCTCTTTCTTTCAGGTGTGTAATAGAAACCACAGCATAGAGAGTGTGTACATTGCTTCTTACAGGAAAAGGCGATGGAAAAAGTGCACTTGAATAAAAGTGTTATACTTTTACACCAATATATGTTCCTGTGTTTGAGCGACACGGGCAGATGGGGAGTGTCTGATGATTGCATATAGCGCCCGAAGTTACTGGTCTTTACCATTCTTTCCTCTGCATGTCCTGGAGTACAAAAGAAACAGCATACAGCAACATGCGGGGACTGGCAGGAACACTCAATAAAACTGAATAAAAGAAAAGCAAGTGGCGGTGAGATAGAAGAAGCAGCTTCGCCAGCGTTTGTGTGTCAGAACCCGGGGACTTTAGGTTGAGGGTGTTTGGCGTTAGTATGCATCGTGGTACACTGCAGAGCTATAGCGAGCGCGTCTTTAGTGAAAACAGCCGTGTCAGATGGGGTTGTATGGATTGATTCTGAGCGACTGAGAGAATGAAAAGTGAATTAAAAAAAAAGCTAACCTTTACAAGGATCATAAATTGCACGGCTGTTACAGACTGAAATCAAATGTATGCTTTTATTTTAAAACAGTAAGACTAAGAGCAGTTTACTTCTCAAAACGGAGGGGCACAGGATCGAACTCATGACCTTTTGATTCCCAAGCGGGGCTGAGTCTATTGAACCACGGAGGCAGTTACAATAAACTGGTGTCAATGTCACATGTTAAGGCGGCTTTTTGTTTCTGCAGTTATATTTTTGAATAAAAGCGCAATTGTGTTATTCTTGTGAAAATGTTTCTTTGCTATTTGGACTTCAGGCTTCATACATTATATAGTTTATGCCTACATTTTGTCATCTACTACTAGAATATAAAAAAAGTTTCTGTTTTAACAATGTGTTGACACAGATTACTGTAGAAACGGAACAGACATGAAATGCGTGTGTTCCAAACAACGATCTATTATTTCCACTCTAAAACTCCACTTCACTCCCAGATACTCAATCAAGGCATGAGCTGAGAGAAGTTCGTGCACGTTCTAAATTGGTGGGGGGATGGAATAGCCGGCTGCTCCGAGCTTCTCTTTATCAGCACATTTAGAAGACAAAGGACGCTGGCGGAGAGGTGTGAAGGGATTTAAGAAACAGTTTAAGGTGGGACGGAATTACGAGTTTTTTCGTAGGCTCTGGTAATTCTAGTGTTAAATATAAAATGACACAGAAATGTGTTATGATCATTGCCCACTGTGATTAATTTACCAAAGTTACAGACATGTTCATCAAATAGTACAACAGTTTCTGATATCAATATGCTAAGCTAATACATTTGACAGCTTGTGAGCAAGTATGGTTCTGAAACCTGGTAGTTCTAGTCTTAAGAGACATTAGCCAACTACCAGGTGGATGAGCATTAAAGGAAGATGAGTAGCAAGTAATGGGTCAGACAAGAGGTTAATTGCTTTCTGGTTTAACATGTAATGCCATCGCACTACAAGCATTTTCCAGTGATTACCATTGCAGACTTCAGTGACATAACTTTATTAACAAGTTGGAAGCAGGTGCGGCATTTACCTGTGACCATGTCACATAGTTTGACATCCTCGGTGACCTAGTCAGACCAATTTGCTACTTACCCCAACAAAATCAAACAGTAATAAGTTGTTAAAACTGTGTTAAGTTGTAAAACTGGGCTTATGTGTATGAGAACTGACAAACAATGAGTGCCAAGTGGGAAGTACAACACATAAAATGTGACCCCAAAGACAGAAGGAATATGAGTATTTGTATCTGTCTGATGTCTTGCATTAGTTGTGGCATGATAGAATTGAAAAAGGAAAATAAAACAACTGAGATTGCAGGCGACCTCGCTGAAAACCCTTTGTACAAGTGCCACTGCTACCAGGCAGCACATTTTAGGGTGTCAGCATGAAGCAAGCTTGCAATATATTGGAAACGTGAAACTATGCTGAAACATCTACACAGAGTTGTGTAGTTTATCATCCTCTGCAATTCACAGCCTTGAAATCAGACATCCTCAAGGCAACTGCAGACGTTAAGTTTGACATCTCTGACGACTAGTAGTTGAGTAATATGTTGCTGGCTTTGAAGTTTGAAATAACTCTACAGGAGGATGGCCTTATGGATATGGCAAACTAGTTCTATCTGTTTCTTGTTCAGCAAAAAGTAAAATCACAGCACACAAAAATTAGGAATTCAATAAAAGATCAATAAAGAAATTATTGCTTCATGAAGCACTATGAAGTTTGTCAAGTATCTGAACATCAGAAATACTGGATAAGTTTTTCTCAAACACGTGATGGTGTCTAAGAACCTCTATAACCTTTACAACCTGGGAACTAAGGCATATAGGGAAGTCCTAATGTGCACTATTTAAAGTCAATCAACAGCTTGGCTTTTTTGACATTCAGCTTCAGGTTATTTATGATACACAAAATGAAGAAACTGATTATCTTATTCATGTTTAGAAACACCATAATTTGAAATGACCTTTATAACATTGGCGTCATCAGTGAGTTTGATCATTTTTATAGAATCTGCATTAACCTGATTTTCATTTCAGGCATAATAGACAAAGAGTGTTGGATTGTTCAGAGATCAGATAATTCGTAAGTAAACTGGCTATTTTATATATTTTATATACATATCTATACACATATACATTTAAACATATGCTGTATATATACAGTATAGACTTATATAGTCATGTGAAAAACAAAGTACACCCTCTTTCAATTCTAAGGTATTATGTACCAGGGCATAATGATCCTTAGCAGGTTTTAAAAAAGCAGAAGGTACATACAACCTCAGAACAACAAAACATCACACATGACATAGGAATTAAGAGGGTATGTGTGCTGCTAAATCAAATTAACTTAGTTAACTTTTCACATGTAATCAGATATATCTGTAAGATATTGTAATAAAGTTTTTGTGCGGTACTGAAATAGCATGTGATGTCATTGGCACTGAACATTAGAACACTCTAGATGAGAACAGGCCATTCAGCCCAACAAAGCTCGCCAGTCCTATCCACTTGTTTCCTCCAAGAAAACATCAAGTCGAATTTTGAAAGTCCCTAACGTCTTACTGTCTACCACACTACTTGGTAGCTTATTCCAAGTGTCTATCATTCTTTGTGTAAAGAAAAACTTCCTAATGTTTGTGCGAAATTTACCCTTAACAAGTTTCCAACTGTGTCCCCGTGTTCTTGATGAACTCATTTTAAAATACAAGTCTTGATCCACTGTACTAATTCCCTTCATAATTTTAAACACTTTAATCATGTCACCTCTTAATCTTATTTTGCTTAAACTGTAAAGGCTCAGCTCTTTTAATCTTTCCTCATAATTCAACCCCTGTAGCCCTGGAATCAGCCTAGTCGCTCTTCTCTGGACCTTTTCTAGTGCTGCTATGTCCTTTTTGTAGCCTGGAGACCAAAACTGCACACAGTACTCGAGATGAGGCCTCACCAGTGCATTATAAAGGTTGAGCATAACCTCCTTGGACTTGTACTCCACACATCGTACTATATAACCTAACATTCTGTTAGCCTTCTTAATGGCATCTGAACACTGTTGGGAAGTTGATAGCTTAGAGTCCACTATGACTCCTAAATCCTTTTCATAAGCTGTAGTCTCTATTTTCCGACCTCCCATTGTGTATTCAAACCTAATATTTTTACTTCCTATGTGTAATACTTTACATTTACTGACATTAAATTTCATCTGCCACAAATCTGCCCAAGCCTGTATGCTATCCAAGTCCTTCTGTAATGACATAATGGATTCCAAATTATCTGCTAATCCACCTATCTTGGTATCATCTGCAAACTTAACCAGCTTGTTACTTATATTCCTATCTAAATCATTTATATATATATATATTAAAAATAGCAGCGGCCCTAGCACTGACCCCTGTGGAACACCACTCTTAATATCGGCCAGTTCTGATGAGGTTCCTCGCACCATCACCCTCTGCTTCCTGTATCTGAGGCAATTCTGCACCCATCTAAAAACATCACCCTGAACTCCCACTTCATTTAACTTGATGCCCAACCTCTCATGTGGCACCTTTTCAAATGCTTTCTGAAAGTCCAGATAAATATCATCATAAGCTCCACTTTGATTGTATGCTTTTGTTGCAACCTCATAGAATTCCAACATGTTAGTAAAACACGACCTCCCTCTTCTGAACCCATGCTGACTGTTCCGAATAACTCCTGTCCTTGTCATGTGTTGCTCAATCTTATCCTTAATAATTCCTTCCATTAATTTTCCTGTGATGCATGTTAAGATTACTGGCCTATAGTTGCTTGGATCTGCCCTGTCACCCTTGCTGATCATCAGCAAGTATGACCATCTCTATAAAAGAAGAGGTTTTGGTAGTTTGCTGGTCTTGCAGCCCATCAATCTGGAAAGGGTTACAAGGTCATTTACAAACAATTTGAAGTCCATAATTCTACAGTGAGATAGATTATTCACAAGTATAAAACATTCAGACTGCTGCCAGTCATCTTAAGGAGTGGACTTCCCAGCAAATTCACCCCAATGTGAGACTGTGCAAAGCTCACAGAAACTGAAAAAAACCCAAGAGCTATAGTATATCTCAGATTTTACAGGCTTCAGTTAGCATGTTAAATGTAGAAGTTCATGACAATGTAATTAGAAAAAGGCTGAACAAGTAAGGCTTATTTGGAGGGGCTACTAGGAGAAAGCCTCTTCTCTCTGAAAACAACATGGCAGCACAGCTTAGGTTTGCAAAGCTGCATCTGAACAAACATCAAGACTTCTGGAACAATTTCCTCTGGACAGATGAGACCAAACTGGACATCTTTGACCATAATGCAATGTGCCACGTTTGGTGAAAACCAAATAAAGAACATCAGCAAAAACACCTCAAACCAACTGTTAGGCACAGTGGTAGAGAGGTGATGATGTGGGCTTCTTTTGCAGCTAAGGGCACCTCACAGTCAGAGCTGATCATGGATTCTTCTGTATACAGATGTATTCTAGAATCAAATATGAGGCCTTCTGTCTTACAGCAAAAGCTTGCCCAATATTGGGTCATGGAACAGGACAATCATCTCAAGCACACCAGCTAATCTACAACAGAAAACAAGAATCATGGTGTTGCAATGGCCCAGTCAAAGTACAGACCTCACCCTGATTGAAATGCTATGACTGGACCTTAAGAAAGCTGTGAATAAACTAATGCCCGCAAACCTCAATGAACTGAAGCAATGTTGTAAAGAAGAGTGGGCCAAAATTCCACCACAAAGATGCGAGAGACTGTAGTCATACAGAAAACAATTACTTCAAGTTATAGCTGTTAAAGGTACTTCTACAAGCTATTGAATCATATGTTGTACTTAGTTTTTAACACATGGCTTCTCCATTTTGGCTTTGTTTTTGTTAATTAATGACATAGTGGAATCTGTTGTGTATTGTTTTACATCCGAGGATAGATTTAAATAATTTCAGAACTGGGTAAGGACCAGACCTTTTTTATTAAACCATAGTAAGAAGGTGAACTTTTTTCACAAGACTGTAAACACACAAAAAATAACAGTTGCTCAGAATAATAGCAGTGTGTTTAAAAAAGTGTATATAGCTCAAAATCCTTATAATAGCTTTTATTTCCATATAAGCAAATGCATTGGGAACATTGCTCACTATTCCTAATCAAAACATGAAGAAAAATGTATCAAATTTGTGTTATTCCTTTACAGAAACTGAAAACAAAGGAATATTAATTAGGCTGTTCAAAAAAAATAACAGTGTCTGCATTCTTCTTTACAAACTCAAACATTCACTGTATAAACTGAAAAATGTTTCAAGACTTTGCTCTCCTTTGAATGACTGAACTAATATTTTGTTGTATAAACAGTTTCTGAGAACTGCTGCACATCTGTGTTGCATGGAGTCGACCACCTTCTGGAACCTGGGAACAGGTATTCCAGCCGAGGATGATTGGACTACATTCCACAATCCTTCAGCATTTCTTTGTTTTGCCTCAGAAACAGAATTTTTTATGACACCCCACAAGTTTTCTATTGGATTAAGGTCTGGGGTGTGGGGCTGGCCACTCCATAATGTCAATCTTGCTTGTCTGGAACCAAGATGTTGCTCATTTACTGGGGCCATTGTCTTGTTCAAAACACCCATTTCAAGGGCATTTCCTCTTCTGCATAAGGCAAGAAGACATCTTTAAGTATTCAAACTGATCCATGATACCTGGTATGTGACAAATAGGCCCGACACCACAGTATGAGAAACATCCTCATCTCATGATGCTTGCTTCACTGTCTTCATAGTGTGCTTTGGCTTGCATTCAGTGTTTGGGAGTAATCTGACAAACTGTCTTGGGCCCCTAGACCCAAAAAGATCAATCTTGCTTTCATCAGTCCACAAAATGTTGTGCAATTTCTCTTTAAGCCAGTCAGTGTGTTCTTTGGCAAATTGTAACCTCTTCAGCATGTGTCTTTTTTTTCAACAATTGGACTTTGCGGGGGGGCTTCTTGTCGATAGCTTGGCTTCACACAGTACTCGTAGGTAACTAGGCTATTCTTTGATCCATTCGAATGTTAGCTTTCTGTTTTCTTCCATGTCTTTCTGGTTTTGGTTGCCATTTTAAAGCACTTGTGATAATTTTAGCTGAGCAGCCTATCATTTTCTGCACTTTATATGTTTATTCCAATCAACTTTTTCATCAATGTAAGCTATTCTTCTGAACAATGTCTAGAATGACCCATTTTACTCAGATTTGCAGAGATAAATGCACTATAACTAACATGTACAACATTTGCTGCCTTCCTTCTTTATATAAGGTTGTAATTGACACCTATTTTTTCACAGAATGAATGACCTCACTAATTGAACTCCGCACTGCTATTATTTTGAACACACTCCTTCCAATTAATGATTCATCTACACAGAATCAGCAGCATGCATGTCGTGACTGTTGGGTATGTTGGTTTTCTATTATTCTACTATACCGACTAGTAAATTATTGGCCATGTACAAATATACTTTCTACCAAAAACAGTGATTGATCAGGTTTGTGATGTCAGAATGCTATTATTTTGAACACAACTGTATGTGTGTGTATATATATATATATATATATATATATATATATATATATATATATATATACACACACACACATACACATATACACACACACACACATACACACATTATATATATATATATATATATATATATATATATATATATATATATATATATATATACACACACACATATATATATATATACACACACACACACACACACACAGTGTACTTACAGCTTCAGCCTCAGCTCTTGTTTTGTATGTTAAGATGGCAGTAAGTGAAGAATCATCAATATGGCAGTCTTCTATCTCCCCAAATTGCTTGTGTGGAAAAAAAAAAAATATTACTAAAGTAGGCATCTGAATTTGGTAAACATCCAAAATAATTTATGTATTTAAATTAAATTGCTGTTCCTTTGTCTCACATGCATTAGTTTAATCCAAAGTCTGGAACTGAATAGAAAATTTCCATCCATTTAATTATTTAACTTAACCTACTTAATCCAATTTAGGGTCCTGAAGTACAATTGCCTGTTCTATCAGCACTGGGAACAAGGAAAGAACCAATCATGGATGACATTACCAGTCAATCAAAGGTTACTTTCTCATACACTCATTCTCATTCAGGACCAAAGCATAGTTTCCATTTAATCTAACAAAACTTCCTTCTGCAACTGGAAGATGACTAGAATATCCAGAAAAGATCCCAAGCAGAGGAAGGGAGAAAACACTAAAAATCTACACAAACCATTACGAAGCTGATATCTGCCTGCAGTCTTGGGGAAAAGTGGAGCATCAAGACTCATCTTTCTTACCATGAAAATATTTTGGAACCTTTTTTATATTAAATTCCACACACTTCATGCAGGGCATGTATATTATAAAAGTTTAACAAATTTCTTGTACATTAAACATTAATTCTGAAACCTGATCGATAAAAATATAAAGAAATGGATCAATTGCAAAACAGGTACAAGAGAAACACTAAAATGTTACCTAATTACAGTACTTAAAATATATGTAGTTAGCAAAAGTTCTCCTCAAGGCAAAAAATAAAATTCACCTTGAAATCAACATTACAACATTATTTTGTATACAATGTTACAAATAAACACTTACTGCAAAGTGAGGAAGCAAGTCTTCTCTGTCTATTTCTGTAAAACCAGAAATTTCTAAAGCTCGTGGCCGGTGGTCAACAACAGCATGAACGGGAGCACCACGTCCTCTTCCACGAATTCCTCTGCCACGACTCCTTAAAACACCTCTTCCTCTTGTGTGTGTACCTCTTCCACGTCCTGAGGACAAGATTCCTCTTTTTGCAGCCTGAAAAAGGCAGGCAAAAACAGTCATGAACAAAGTAGACATATCATATTGCTTTATATATGTTTAGTTTAAAATAAATGTACATGGCCTTGATCCCTTAGTACACGGTATCCCTTATGCATGAGGCCCCTGGTGATTTGTTTGATTTCAGCCTATTTAATCTAAGGAGTTCTTCTCCCTCTACAATTTCCAAATTACTCAGTAACTCTTTAGCAGTCTGTTTTACCGTTGGAAGGTTATCCACTTCCTCAAACGTAAAGACCATCATAAAATATGAGTTTACAGCATCTACTACTTCACTGTCTGTATTTTTTAATTCTTTACTATTCCTGATGCACTTCACCTCCTCCTTGAATGTTGTTTTCCTCCTAAAATACTGCCTTTTAACCTCCCTAATATCCTTAATAGTTGCCCTCATTTTTTCACATATCCTATGATTCACATTGGAGTTATTAGTTTTATATGTCTTATAGAGCTGCTTTTTTTTCTTAGCAGCTTCTTTTTCAACTCTTTATTAACCCACTGCAGACCTATCACTTTCTTCCTCCATCACCTTTCACTTTTCATCACTCTGGTATGGGTGTATCTTGTCTAATCTGCCCAGCAAGACATTATTCCAAAACTTTTCCTTTTTTGGTACTTACAGGAAAGCTGGCATTTTTGCTTTTTAGGTTTACCAATGGTCTGAATTAGGGAGGAGGCTATAAAAAAGAAGTGCTGTAATTAATAACTCATTTTTTAGTAATACACACTTGATTTAATGTTGACAACTTGCAGTAAAAGTGTGTATCCATTGGTTTAATTTGAAAAGCACTATGGACAGACAGCCACACTAATATCAATTGTGTCACTGTCCAATAATTTATGGACTACACTGTACATAAGCCCATTGCATATTAGTAAATCTATATAAAGCTGCAGTGTAGTTACTCTACATAAACCTAGACAACTCAATGTGCCATTAAAAGAAATCTTCTGTCATATTCAAAAACTGTCACCTTTGTTATTTTCTGAAAAATATATTTCTCTTATTGATTTAAGTTTGCAAAAATACATAACCCTGTTTGCACAAAACCAAGCCTGAAATAAAGACAGTGCTTGGTAATTTTAAGCTAACCTGCAAAGTACTGTAATTTTGTTTTGCAAACAAATGTAAGGGCACCATCTGCTGTCAAAACTAAGAACTGCACACTTTAATTTTTTATTTCTCAACAGCTAAATATGTTCCTTTTATTAACATATTTTCATGTTTATAATTACAAACAATATTTATTGTAAAATGTATTATTTCCTATAATATAGTTAAGTAATGAAGTACTGCACTCTCATTGCTAATTAGACTTCTTGGCAAAATTTACCAACTTTGAGCTGTTTGCAATAAACATGTCAAACAAGAACAGTTTCAATAGCTAATATTACCAGTTGTTTCTCCACATTCAATACAAAATTCCACTTTTAATGACTACTGCAATCTCAAAATTATTCAACCTACTGCACAAAATCCCCCATAACAGCACACTTTTGCAACTCATGTCTTGTTGCATCAGGTGTGTTTGACATGGAACACATCAAATACGTGGACTTGCTAGGAGTGTTTACAGTGACGTTTGATTGCAAGTCAAGAGAATTCTCCAAAAAGTTAACAGAAGAGATAATTGCCTTGCACAAGCAAGGAAAAGGATGCACAAGGATATCAAAGGAACATGCACAAGGATATCAAAGGCACTAAATGTTCCTAGATAAATAACTGGAAGCCTATTTTGCAAGTTCAAAGGTAAAGGAACACTAGCAACACTACCTGGATGTGGCAAAAAAATGAAACTATCAACAGCTGCCACCAGAGTTGTGAGGTGGCAGGTGGCCAAAAACCCTTGAATGGCTGCAAAAGACATGCAGCAAGACTGGGTGGCAGCAGGCACAGAGGTTTCAGTTTCCACATAAGGCACATATTAAATATGCTCTCTATGCCGGAACTCCACAGCGTACACCACTACTGACTCAAAAGCACAAGAAATGTTGGCTCCAATATGCACAAAACCATATAAATAAGCCATAGAAGTTTTGGGATTCTGTTCTGTGGAGCAATGAGGCAAAACTGCTGTGGAGCACTGAAACAAAACTGGAACTTTTGGGCCTATGGATAAGTGTTTTGTCTGGAGGAGGAGGAAGAATGAAGCATATGCTGAAAAGAACACCCTGCCTACAGTGAAGCATTGTGGTGGCTTAGTGATGCTCTGGGGCTGCTTTGGTTCTTCTGGTACTGGACACCTTCAGTGTGTGGGTGGCAAGATGGATTCAATTAAGTACCAAGAAATCCTAGGAGAAAACATCGTGCCGTCTGTGAGGCAGCTTAAACTTGGGCATCACTGGACCTTTCAAAAGGACAGTAATCCCAAGCACACCAAGGCTTGGTTTCAGAAAAAGTCCTGGAAGATTCTACAGTGGCCAAAAAAGTTGCAGCCTAACTTGAACCCCATAGAAAATGTCTGGTGTGATTTGAAGAAGGCGTTTCAAGCATGCAAACCCAAGAATATTAGTGAGCTTGAAGACATTACCCATGAGGAATGGGCTAAGATTCCTGAGGAACAAGGCCAGAAGCTGGTGTCTGGCTATGCATCACATCTGTAGCAGGTCATAACAGCAAAACTCTACTGAGTACAAAAGATAATTTTGAGTCCGCAGTAGTCATTAAAGGTGGCATTTTGTGTTGGATGTTAAGAAACCACTTGTAATATTAGTTGTGCTAACTTATTTAAATTATTCTTCTTTCACTTGTTTATTGCAAACAGCTGAAAGTTTGTAAACTTTGCCAATAAGCCTAATTTGCAATGGTGGTTGAAAAATTTTGAGTGCAGCTGTATATGCATTCATACTCATGGTCTTTTAATCATTAGAATTGGCCTTAAATTCAAGTTACCTCAAGCTGCAGCTCAGTGTATTTCTTTCTCAGTAGAGTAACATCTTCCCCAGCCTGCATTTTTTTATACAAGTCCAACTCTGTGTCAAGTAACTCTTTCTGCATCTAATTAAAAAATAAAAAGTAAACAATTATTAAATTCACTGTTAAGTTTCATTATTGGAATGTTTTGAGTTTTTCTTTTTTCTTACCTGTGTCTTTGTTTTTATGGTTTTTTGAGGAATACCACTGGAAACAGCTTTAAGTTCATCTTTCAGCTTCGTTATGCTTTCTGTTAATGCTGCAAGAGTTTTCATTATATCAGCTTTGTCTTCAGATTTCATAGATTTGTTTTTCTCCAATTTTGATATCAAAATCTAGCAACAAATAAACAACTGTTAAAGAACCTGATTAACCAAAATATCATATATATAAAGTTCTCTAGAGATTATAACTTTTAAAAAGAAAAAAAATTAGGACAGCAAATGATTACTGCTTGCACCTTTTGTGTTTCAATATGTTTTTCAAGGATTTCTTGCTTCTTTTTCCGGACATCTTGCTGAAGACGCAATGCTTCCTAAGAGATACAATTGGAGAGAAAATAAAAAAAAAAATCTGGTGTGGATTAATTTTTTATGTTGACGATTTTGCTGTGCTCTCCTTGTGGATTTAGCTAGCTGAATATGATGATACAACATGATTTAACATACTAACTCATTATGAGTTACATCAAACAGATCAGTATCAGATTTGATTGTGATGTGTATATAAATCATGATCAAATATCAAGTTTAAATAAAAAGACAACTGTAATTATAATATAACCTACAAAAGTAAAAATGAAGTAACAATAAAAAGCACTCAAAAAAAATTACTATGCACAGAGCTTGTAACAATATACTAGGCATACAGTGTGTTAGTTATAAGAACACAGACAATGATAACTTAAAATGCAAGAGAAATGCTAATGTACAAATTAATACTGACAAAGTCTCATAAACAGAGACAGATTGTTTTATTTTTTACTGAATTTATTAAAAGCAAGTAACATTCCATAAAAACAAGTCAAACTTAACAAAACTAAATTCAATTCAATCTCCACCCAAGAGAAAGAGAGGATGTCCAACAGCCAGAGTAAAATTTTAAGAGTAGAAAAGAGGGAAGAGAATCCTTTCCCCCACAATATAAAAACTTATTCTAAAGTGTTATTGATTAGATCCTGCCAGATTTTAAAAAGCTTTTGAGCAGATCCTTTTAAGTGAGAATTTTAATTTTTCCAATTTCAAATAGTATATAACATCAGTTACCCACCGACTTAAAAAAGGTGGGCTAGGATTCTTCCATTTGAGCAAGATAAGTATACTTGCTAACAATGAAATAAAGACAATTATAGTTCGTTTGTCTTTCTCCACTTTAAGCCCATCTGGGAGTACACCAAACACAGCTGTTAACGGATTAGGAGCGATTGTGACACCAAGGCTGCCTGATAGACATTTACAGATTTTGGTCCAGAATAATGTTCATTTGGTGTATGCTCAAAACATATGGCCAAAGAGGCTTGGGCCCGACTGTAATGTTTACAGGCTGGATCTTGCTCTGGAAACATTTTGAACAATTTTAAACTAGACAAATGTGTTTGATAAAAGGAAAAGAGGCATTGTGTGTGAGAGGGCCTGGACTTTGGGGTGATTGGTGCTACGGCACTGGGTTTGTGCGTGTTCATCATTGTATATATTTGTAAATAAACGTGTTGTGGTGCAATCAACGATGTCTACCTGTCTGTGTCCGGGCCATCTCCCACAATATATATGCTTTGAAATTTTCCCCGGAGTATTCCTGCAGGGACCTTGAAGGATGTACATAATATATATATATATATATATATATATATATATATATATAAAAAAAATTTGAACGGATATAAATTCAGTACAGCTCTTGTCAGCTAATAAAAGTGGGTTAAAACACCAGATGCAAGATGAGTATGTTGGGCATAATGATTTGAGCTCTATGATTAGAGGGGCATGGTCTGACATAGCAATAGCACCATACCTGCAAGACTTGATCATGAGCAAAAAAGTGTTACGTATAAAAAAGAAATAATCAGTTCTTGAGTAACAATGATGTGAAGAAGGAATATGCTCTTGAGTTTGGATTTAAGAAATCGCCAAGGGTCTGATAAGTTGTGATCAATTACAAAATGTGCAATAGTTTTTGTAGTATTAGATGTTATCACTCCTGTGGCTGAAGACCTAACAAAGTTTGAATTTAAAAAACAAAGTCTCCAGCCATTATAATCTTATGAATGCTCACATTAGGAATGGAAACAAATATTTATCAAAATCACCTTACGATTAAATAAATCACCCATAACGATCACATATTGCCTTTCAAAAAATCAGATACTACACCTGATACTACAAATGAAAATTGTTTAAAGTATTAAAATTCCCACACCTCTATTTTTCTTTGTATAGCCGGAGTTTAATATTTGGACAGTCCAATCTTTTTGCAACTGAAACTGATCCTTGCTTAATAAATACTATCTTGGTGTTTAGACCTGTTAGGTGAGAGAATACTTTCCTTCTTTTTAACACTAGAATTACCAGAGCCTACGAGAAAGCTCGTAAATCCGGCCCACCTTAAATCCATTCTCACCTCTCCATCAGTGTCTTTTGTCCTGTAAATGTGTTGATAAGCAGTTAGCAGCCTGCTACCCCATCCCCCCACCCACTGATACAGTTCATTTCGCAAAGAAGTTTCTCAGTGCTCAGTGTTTATCTTCGAGTGAAGTGCTGGAGCTTTATAGGGTAAAATAGTACATCATCATTTGGAATACATACATTTCATGTGTGTTCCGTGTCAACAACAATCTACGTAAAACGTAGTTAACACAGAAACGTTTTTCATGTTTTAGTAATAATTGAAAAAATGTAGACGTGAAATGTTTAAGGTGTGAAGCCTGAAACACAAATATGAAATAAACACTTTCACAAAAGGTACAAGTATAAAAAAACAAGTGCACTTTTATTCAAGAATTTAACCGAAGAAAAAAGAAAGCAGGTTACAGTAGGTGGTTGATACAACAGCTTGTGTGGTACAATGGTAAGAAATGCTGACTTCCAATCAAGAGGTTGTGGGTTTGATATCAGCTGCTTCCCAAATTTACCATTTTCAGTAGTGAGCTTCTCTAAATGTTAATATCATACAATAAAAGCATATATTTGATTTGGGTCTGTAAAGTTATAGTTAAAGTTAGTGTTTTATTTTTTTTTTTTTCAGTTTTATTCTCTCACTTATGTTCAAGCTTCCACACACCACCCGGAACTGATGTTGTTCTCAGATAAAGACGTGGTATAACAAACAAACTTGTTTTGTAACACCCCCTCTTTATTTGAAAACTGTGTTAGGTCTTGTGCATGAACGAGACTGGGAAAACTGTGCACGTGGATGTGAGTGGTGTGTGTGTGACTGAGAATGACTGTGGATGTGAATTTTTTTTAGTCAGTTTTATTCTTGAGTGCTCTTGCTCACGCTGAATTAGTATGCAACTTCTGATCCATGATGTTAAAGCCGCACTAACAAAAAAGAGAGACTTGGGTATACAGTATATGACATTTGGAATAATTCATTTTAAATGTTATTGCACTAATGCAACATTATATTCATTTGCATACCTTTATGCGGTTGTAGTTAGTGACCACGTTTGGTTTTTTGTTCTGATCTTGTTGCTGCATGTTGGTATTTCTTTTGAACTCCAGGAGATGGAGAGGACAGCATAGTACAGAGAGGTCAGTTCCGCACTATATACAATCATCAGATTCAAATGTTAACAGTTCCCACACATGCCCAAGGACTGTCTTCTTTTTCTTTGGTTATAGTCTTTTGGAGCACATTTGTTCCGTTATACTTGTACCTTTTGTGAAAGTGCTTATTTGATATTTAGACTTCATTCTTCACACATTATACACTTCATGTCTACATTTTGTCGTTAGTACTAAAACATGGAAAAAGTTAGTCTTTTAGGTATGTGTTCCAACATTTCTGTCATCCAACACTTACACAGATCTTTGTGGAGACGGAACACACGTGAAGTGCATGTGTTCCAAATAACAATATACTGTATTTTTTTAAACCTAGGTACCTGACTCACTGATAAACAATGCTTCAATTTGGGAGAGGTTTTTGTAGTTTCTCCGGTGGTTATTTGGGGGTAGATGGTATATTAGGCTGCTTGGGATTTTCGATATTTACAAGACAAAAGACACTGAATGGAGACGTGCGAGTGGATTTAAGGTGGGTACGAGTTTTCTTGTAATCTTTCGTAATTCTAGTGTTAATTCATGATTAAGACCTTTGACATTCCAGCTCAATAAGTTCACTGTTTGGTCACTGCAACACTGCTTCTGAACTTTTGACATTCTGCAGTCTTAAATTATGGTAGTACATTATTACATACGATAGCTTTAACCTTAATTTCCAATTTTGCCAGAAGTTACTACTATGAAGCCTATTGTTGTGTTGGCACTTACAATTGTAAGGGTTTAAAGGATAGATTAGAAATAAGCAGAAACAACCCAGGGAATGATGTTAAACAGTACCCATGGAAAAGCAGATAATGTATGATAGTACATTCCTAATACATTAAAATAAAGGTATGATGTTAAACAGTTCCCTTTAGGGAGGGGAAAAAAGTATAATTGTAATTAAAACTTAAAAATAGCAGAGAATGCAACAGAATGTATAATTACAGCAAAAGTCACTGTAAAATGCAGTTAAAATCTGTGCCCTGACAGGACACGATTTGACTCATGACTGTATTTCAAAAAGTGCTGGGAAAATTTGTCATAGCTCTGTTTCTGCTTCATTCAGAGAACTAAAAATGTAGAACTTGCCTTGAATATCCACTTTCAATTTAGAAGGAAGCAAGAGTATGTATGTGATTTCGGCTTTCCACAAGCACTATTTAATGAAGTAAAATGCGACAGGTTAAGCAGCTGTTCAAGGTGATAAATCAGAGAAAATACAAATACGGTTATTTTCAGATATAAGAAGTGACAAACTAAATTTAGATCGTAATTTTTTTAAATGTATAAATTGACTTCTAGGTTTTAAGGCATTCGTTTCACACGTGGTAAGCTACTGATATCGGTGTGCCTGATCTGAAGTCCGCTCCAATTATTTTAGAGAATAGTTCAACTATAAATTTTGCTAGGTTTGGACTTTCACAGTTTTCGGGGAGACCCTCATTTCTGATATTATTCCTTCTGTATCCATCTTCCAGTGCAGCTAGTCTGTCTCCAAGAACTTTGCATTTAGAATTTGGAGTTGTTGCTTTTTCATCAGCAGTAGATGCCAATTGTTCAACGAGTTGTGAATGTTTGCTTAACATCTTCAAGCTGAGCACCAAGTGCTATAAATTTATTCTCAAATGTACTTGCATTTTCCTGTATTTTTTTTTCAAAATTTTCTAGCATGCCTTTAAAGGTTGCCTCAAAGTGATTACTTAAATGTTTCTCTTGGTCTTTAATATCCAAAGCAGCTTCTTTTTTGTCTTATGTCCATTATATCTTTCCTTGTATCCTGTATGTCTCCTCTCCCAAGAGTAGTAGTTACTAAAGTAATCACTGAAGTGATCGTTACCTTCAGTTTAGACTGTTCATTTCAGTCTTCTCCATGCTCTGCGGATGGAGTAGCAAGCCCAGCTGGAGTTGGTGCTGCTGACACGCAAGGATTAGTTAACAGCAGGGACAGTAAGGCACTGCACAGTTGACCTTCTGGAATCGATGAGTTCTCCTGGCCCGACTCACTTGCATTTTTAGTTCCACTTACACTCTTGGTTAGAACTGATGCTGCAGCGTCACATACCTGGAGATTAACTCTTTCGCCTATGTATTCCGGTTCACTCTCTGGCAGGCTGTACCTTGAACATGATGCCTATTTAGACTTAGATGAACTTTAGCCGTCTCTTCAATTTCTTTCTGATCCCTTTTTCTGCTACTTATGCCTGTATATACTTGCATTTACTTTACTGTATATACTCGCAGATAAGTTTTCCCATGGATAAGTCGGGACTTGATTTTACAAGAAATATAATTTCTGGTATTTTATAATGTCGGTTGTAAAAGTCGAATGTAGAAAACTCACATTATTGGTACATGGGATTATGATATGCTAATGCCCACCTGAGTGAGTAACCATGGAGCACACTGCCTTTTTTTCTATATGGGTGCGGCAATGCGCTGTATCAGCACGTGCTCCTAACCTCTCTCTCTCTCTCTCTCTACTGTGCCCAAATACCTGAATTATTCCGAAGCAACGTTTGCACTGATTTTTGTTTTTTGTATCTTACACACTCATACACCTTTATCGTAAGAGCATCCCTTATCTATGATGGAGTGTTCAATCAGAAGAAAATATGAAGCTGGTTTAAATTAAACGTCAATGAAGTAGTGAAAGAAATTGGTAAGTGCGCTGCTGCAACAATGTATGATGTGTCTGAGAAACTGGTGCGAGATTGGTGGAAGCAAGAAGATGGAAAAAAAATAAATAAAAGTGTGTCGCATTTTTGAATGGGTATGCAAGTCTGGGTCTGAATTAATGATCAACTTTTTGAGTTTCAAGACCCATCTTATACGTGAGCATATACGGTAATTAAAGACACTCTGGTTCATTAAATGAAGGACACCTTTGAGATGATGGTTTTTATATAAAAAAAAAAAAAAAAAGCAAAACACAGCGGCAAATGGGAGTTCCATCTCAAACGTCCATCTCTCAAAATGGACGAGACCAAGTAATCGAATACAAGGATTTTCGGACAGTGGAAAAAAATCAACATCTCAAGATGATCTTTTATGATACTGTCCTCCCACCTCAAACACAGACAATATCAGTAAAATTATATACAACTGGATAGCACAGCAGCTGATTTTGAAAATTATGTATTGTAAAGATGTGAAAATGAATTCCATTCAATTATAAGTATGTCCTTTAAATTGGCAGGACTTAATAAAGGGTTACAAAGTCCTTGATGTATGTGGTCTTTGGGACAAAAAAATAACCTGAAATCTCCCTGGCAGTTTTACTATATTGGTGAATTTGCAGAAGTGTCAGCAAAGTGGGTTGCGACAGTTTGTATCTTGTTCAAGACTGACATGTACTTGAGTACAGCTGTGGCACAAATTAAGTGAGATAGGCTGGAATCTGTGTCAGGCAAACATAAGGTAGCTTGTTGTGTACAACATGCATGTACCACAAAGCGGAGTTTGTCTGCTTAGGTTGAATGAGAAGAGAGGTGCATGCAAGTGATGAAAACATTTTAAAGTGCATGCATGTGCCATCTAATCAAGTGCAAGTCACACTTGCATAAGCTTCTACAGAATTCACACCAACTCTTGTGGCTGTGGTTGAGCTTGAGCAGACTGCTCTCTCTCTCTCTTTCTATATATATATATATATATATATATATACATACATATATACATACATACATTATATATATATATATACACACGCACATCTTTCTTAGTGAGAAATGAGGCACATGCAAGCACAGAAACAATTTACAAGTGCATGCATGTGCCATCTAGTGGCTGTGGATGAGCATTAGCAGACTGCTCCCCTCAAACAAACACTCACAGCTCTTTTGTTTGTTATGTGTCTAACAACAGGGTAAAACACCGTCATACTGTAGCAAAGTAAAGCTGGATCAAAACTCCCCGACCCAAACACCCCAACCAAGTTACTTTCTCTAACCCCAAAAAGTCTGAAAGTAGCACTATGGACAGCAATAACACAGAGTATTCACAACAACATTACTGGAAGTGTAAACATTCAAATATATGGGAAAGGTAACTATTCATAAAAAAGATGCAATACTGTCTTGGCATTAACAAGTGTAGATAAGATACAACAATTATAAATGTACAGTATACATTATATTTAGCAGTTCACAAATGTATACACTAAAACCATACTATTCTCTCTTTCATCTTAGCAACTGCATAGAATTTTTGTAACATTGTATTTATATGCCTTAACTAAAGTTGCAAGAAGATGTGATGAAAAGGTACCTGTGGTTTTTACGTAACAGCTGGATAAAAGTAGTTTAAGAAAAGAGGACGTCCGTGCAGTGCTAATAGAAGAATAGCTGGATTTGATCAACAGGTACTGCCAGACCAAAATTGAAGATGCAGCCATAGCAGTAACCTGTCTGTTTGGGAAATGGTTAGACAGTGTCTTTTGGAAAGCCTCAGAAAAGTTGTGGAAACCATTTGACCAAACAAAAAGGGCAGAAGGGGCATAATTATTGCTGTTTTCAGAAAAGGAGGAAAGATAACTTTGACAAACTTACAAAGCCTGGGAATGCATCTAACTCAGAGAGACAGATCCCGGAGCTCTGGATGAGACCAGATATATTTCTGGGGCTGTGGTCTCTTTAGTGAATAAAAATATCCCAAGCTAAAAATGCTGCTGCAGAGTTTAAGAAACTGACGGAAATACTAAAAACACTGGATATAGTGCATGGAAAAAGTGCCTCATTTTTTCAAAAACAGAAGTGGGAGTGTTCAATCACTCATGGACCATGTTTTCATCCTGCTTGAGAATTCCTTCTCAGCTTTCCTGGAAAGGGAACTAGGTCTAAAATCTTCAACTTAGGCTCAAGAGAACAATGTGGAATCCAGTTTCAACTTGGAAAACTTTTGTTCATACTCTTGATATTTAAGAGGCCACAGATATTTGCTATTCCACTTTACATGTGGACTTGTAACAAGACATATGACTCTTCCTCTCTCTCCTTAGCTCAACCCGGGTCTTCTCAGTTGACAGAGATGCCAACAGCTGCTCTCCCATTTCCAGCTCTCACCTTGCCCGCCCCTACTGGCATTGGTCAGGGCACAAGGAGCTTGTCCTTCGTCTTCAAATACGTTCCCTTGGTGTCTTCTGGACAAGGCTTTACCAATGCCCCTACTTCTGAAGACTTCTGAGTTGGAACACCCCATGAGCACCATAATGGAGACTCCAAAAATACTGCCTCCTCTTCACCATTACAGGTTGCTCACCTGATGCTGTCCTCTCACACTATCCGGCTCATTATCCTTTTATAACCTCTGCCAAAAATTATGCAATCACAACTCTTGGAGGATGTTTATTCAGCTGGTTTAGTTTGTTACAAAAAAAAAAAAAAAAAAAAAAAACTGCAGATAGGGCACAAAAGTATTTTATTTAACAGCCAAACATTCTAGCATTGTAAAACACACCTTAAAAAATTAAACAACATTGTTGTAATTAGTGGGACATTTTTGTTCTGACCAAGTAGAGGAGACAATTATGGAATCACTCAACATTTTTCTGTGGGAACACTATGTCTTAATCAAAGGAAACTCCTGAAGAGATGAGGAAAATAGCTGTTGAAACTTACTAATCAGGAAAGGTTAACAAAACAACAGCTTTGAGACTCTACCATTCCACAGTGAGAGCCATCATCTCAAAACGGTTGGTGGTGGTGTAATAGCTTGTGGGATATTTTCTTGGTTCACTTTGGGTCCCTTAGTACCAAATAAACATCATCTAAATGCCACAGCCTATCTGAATATTGTTAATGACCATGTCCATCCTTTTATAAATGCAGTGTACCCATCTTCTGATGGCTACTTCCAGCAGGATAATGCGCCATTTCACAAAACTTAAATCATTACAAACTGCTTTCGTGAACATGACAATGAGTTAACCGTACTCAAATGGCCACCACAGTCACCAGATCTCAATCTAATAGAGCACCTGTGGGATGTAGTGGAACGGGAGATTGGCATCACAGATGTGCAGCTGACAAATCTGCACTAAAGCATAAGTATTTGAAATATTACAGTAATGTTTAAAGGAATATGTAAATTGACTTGGCTTTGTGTAAACTGTGCACCATGATAAAGCATAGAACACTGGTTTTAATTAAAGTGCTCTGTCACAACACAAATCATCAAGTGTGCTCAAAGTAGAAGTATAGTAAAGGTGTTTGCCTTGGTCCAGATCTACCAAAACTCATGTTATCATGAACTATGTTTCACCCTTTATACCAGAGTGCTAAATTATAAATCTAAAATAAAATTTGATATCCAATGTTTAATTTTATAGTACCATTGACTATTGCCAATAAAGCTGATTTATTGTTCATGAATAAACAAACAGCAAAAGAAGCTGCCATTAAATCGGTTACCCAAATATTCCTTCAAATGTACATCTTATTCAAGGTCAGGAGTGTTATTGAAATCAAATCCATAACTTAAATCTTTTAATATATTAAAAAACAAAATACAAGAGCCTAAACAAAATGACTCACCTGTTTCTTTTTCAAGGCCTCATTATGATCCGTACCACTTGAGTTTGGAAATAATCCTACTTTGTGAGCTGCTTTCAGAGCAGCAGGGTTATAAACTGTCTTTGTAAGACCTGTTGAAGTGGACAGCACCTTTATATAAAACAAAAAAAATCCTTGCAGTTAAAACAGTACAGAAAATATCTTAACTTTACTGAAATAACTGATTAACATGCATATCCAACCTAATGCACCTAGTGTGTATGCAAATATAATGATCTAAATAAAACAAACAACCATTCATTCATTTACTGAAATGCTAAAAATGAATTTTGAGAGGCACAGAGAGCTGGAGCCTAAATAATCAATAGTGACTGTCACAAGATAAATTAAAGTTTTTTTTTTTGTGTGGTTTTTTTTTTTTTTTTACTTATTTAATACTTTCTTGTTTACCAAGTATCGGGTTATTTTCTTTTGTCTTTTATGTTTTTTTTTAGTTTGTTTAATGTTTTGTTTAGACAAAGGTAGTGGAACCCTCTGATGCTGCTTCCTGTTTGTGCTGTTTGGTTCTTCTTTAGTTTGAAGTTGTCAGCCCCAATACACTCACATACATTAATGGCCAATTTATAGTCACCAACTGACCTAAAATTAACCCTTAAACCACCAGCTATAGTCAGTTCCCAATGCAATTTGCTAGAACATAGGGGCCGAATAATTTCGGCGACATACATTCGTTGAACGTCGCAACCAGTTATAGTCGGTTCCAAGTGCAATTTGCCAGCACACTGGAGCTGATTGGTCAGTGCTGTACATTCATTGAGCAGCCAGCTCATGACCACTGCCACCCCCTAGCGAATCAGCATCACTGTCCCTGGGATTAAGCCACTCCACTAGACTAGCTTGTGTGCAGCCAGTTCAAGCACAGTTGGCCCTGTGATTTACTGAATTTCATCAATGGCATCAGTTGCACCTTGTACATATAATAGATTGTTGCAGTAGCATTTGCAGTGTGTAAAATGACCAGTGATACAGTAATTGTGATGTTCTTTGCATGAAAAAAAGTATTCCATTAAGATTTCACTTTTTCTTGGTGAATTTGTTTAATTAAAAAGTGCAGCAAAATAGTATTTGGCATCTGGGAATGCATTAACTCCCCAAGTATGTAGTGGTTTAAGGGTTAAAGTTATTGGGAATATGGAGGAAAATGCACACCAGCACAAAAGCAAGAACCACAGACATCTAGAATAAATCCACCTAGTAAAATTTATATTACATTAGGACCTTAAAGTCTTGACATGACCTTTTATTTTTAAAATGAGAACAAGAACTGACAAGCTATGCTGGGGCGAATGAACTGTTAAATGACAACTGTATCATGTACTACAGTGGCAGTAACATGGCAACTTGTTGTGGGAGGTCAAGCTAGACAACTTGCCACATTAGTGGAATATCTCTTCTTAGCTTGCATTGTAATTTATTTCCCATCCAGAAGACAGAGTTGAGAACTAGGAGATGAATTAAGTGCTTGCATGCTTGTATTTGCGTCACATGTTTGCAGAGGAGTAAATCCATAGCAATATGGAGTATTACATACTATGGATAAATAGGCTGAAGTAGCCCATTTTGCCAATTTCTTCATGACATGGGATATAATAAAAAGGGTACAAAACAGGAAGGTTATAAAAAAAAAAAAAACAAACAATGAATATTTTCATAGTCAGGTAACAATAAATCGACTATTTGTGCTATTGTTACTTTAAAGTCGCTGTAAACACTACAATTTGTATACTGTATTATAATATTTTGCCATGACTATGTGTGCTTTAGTTACTTTAAAGTCACTGTAAACACTACAATTTGTATACTGCATTGTAATATTTTGTCACCTCTGCAAATTGGAAAACTCACAAGCCACATTGTCAAAGTCAGAAGTCTTTTGCCACCACAATGTTTATGATGACTCCTTGGTACATGGATGTTAAACACCCAGTATGTGAAATCTGAACTTTATGCAGATTCACTTTGTCTGTCATTGTTTCATTGAAGCAGCTTGTAATGTAGGGAGCTTTATTAGCCTGCATAATTCAGGTGAGTTTGGAGTTCAGCAACACACTGATGTAATTCATAAAGAACCAGTGTCAAGTCACCAGTCAGATTAGCCAGCACATCTTTTGAATAGGGGGGTTAGCTAAAAAAAACCCAGAAAGAACATAAACACTCTACACTGAGGGTCCATGTGCACGTGGGGATTATAAATAAAGCAGAGGTAACCACATCCCAAAGATGTGAAGGTTAGGTTGATTAATGACTCAAAATTGGTTCAGGATGCATGTGTGGACTGGCACTCTGTCCAAGGTTGGGTCCTGTCCTCCTTTCAATGTCATACACTCATTGTATTGACATAATTGGGTACCCATAGTTAAGGGCCATAAGCAAATCACATATTCCACATTAACACTGTTATATATGAAAATGTGTTTTTTTTTTTGCTTTGAAAGCTTTCAGCTTGGGCAAATAAACCTGGGAGTTCTGCAAACGTAAACTGCTAAATATTCAACAATCGACATGCAAATGACTAAATCCTAATATGGTGGACTCAGATTTACTTTTTTACAGTGCTGCTCCTTACAATTGTACCAGATCAAGGTTAAAATTTAATTAAGCACCAAATGAGTGCATGGTAGCTATTTCTCTTTTGATTTATGCTTTACTGAGTGCATGGTAAAGATATGCCCAAAACAGCAGGAATTCTAGGTTAAGTTAGTCTCATT
>NC_053155.1:239435071-239475071 GCF_016835505.1 Polypterus senegalus
TGAGATTGTCTTGACAAGGACCACACCCCTAAATGCATTGAAGCAACTGCCATGTGATTGGTCGATTAGATAATTGCATTAATGAGAAATTGAACAGGTGTTCCTAATAATCCTTTAGGTGAATGTGTGTGTGTGTATGTGTATATATATATATATATATATATATATATATATATATATATATATATATATATATATATATATATATATATATATATATATATATATATATATACACACACACACACACACACACAGTGGTGTGAAAAACTATTTGCCCCCTTCCTGATTTCTTATTCTTTTGCATGTTTGTCACACAAAATGTTTCTGATCATCAAACACATTTAACCATTAGTCAAATATAACACAAGTAAACACAAAATGCAGTTTTTAAATGATGGTTTTTATTATTTAGGGAGAAAAAAATCCAAACCTACATGGCCCTGTGTGAAAAGTAATTGCCCCTGAACCTAATAACTGGTTGGGCCACCCTTAGCAGCAATAACTGCAATCAAGCGTTTGATAACTTGCAATGAGTCTTTTACAGCTCTGGAGGAATTTTGGCCCACTCATCTTTGCAGAATTGTTGTAATTCAGCTTTATTTGAGGGATTTCTAGCATGAACCACCTTTTTAAGGTCATGCCATAGCATCTCAATTGGATTCAGGTCAGGACTTTGACTAGGCCACTCCAAAGTCTTCATTTTGTTTTTCTTCAGCCATTCAGAGGTGGATTTGCTGGTGTGTTTTGCGTCATTGTCCTGTTGCAGCACCCAAGATCGCTTCAGCTCGAGTAGACGAACAGATGGCCGGACATTCTCCTTCAGGATTTTTGGTAGACAGTAGAATTCATGGTTCTATCTATCACAGCAAGTCTTCCAGGTCCTGAAGCAGCAAAACAACCCCAGACCATCACACTACCACCACCATATTTTACTGTTGGTATGATGTTCTTTTCTGAAATGCTGTGTTCCTTTTACGCCAGATGTAACGGGACATTTGCCTTCAAAAAAGTTCAACTTTTGTCTCATCAGTCCACAAGGTATTTTCCCAAAAGTCTTTGCAATCATTGAGATGTTTCTTAGCAAAATTGAGACGAGCCCTAATGTTCTTTTTGCTTAACAGTGGTTTGCGTCTTGGAAATCTGCCATGCAGGCCGTTTTTGCCCAGTCTCTTTCTTATGGTGGAGTCGTGAACACTGACCTTAATTGAGGCAAGTGAGGCCTGCAGTTCTTTAGACGCTGTCCTGGGGTCTTTGTGACCCTCGGATGAGTCGCCTCTCGCTCTTGGGGTAATTTTGGTCGGCCGGCCACTCCTGGGAAGGTTCACCACTGTTCCATGTTTTTGCCATTTGTGGATAATGGCTCTCACTGTGGTTCGCTGGAGTCCCAAAGCTTTAGAAATGGCTTTATAACCTTTACCAGACTGATAGATCTCAATTACTTCTGTTCTCATTTGTTCCTGAATTTCTTTGGATCTTGGCATGATGTCTAGCTTTTGAGGTGCTTTTGGTCTACTTCTCTGTGTCAGGCAGCTCTCCTATTTAAGTGATTTCTTGATTTAAACAGATGTGGCAGTAATCAGGCCTGGGGGTGGCTACGGAAATTGAACTCAGGTGTGATACACCACAGTTAGGTTATTTTTTAACAAGGGGGCAATTACTTTTTCACACAGGGCCATGTAGGTTTGGAATTTTTTCTCCCTAAATAATAAAAACCATCATTTAAAAACTGCATTTTGTGTTTACTTGAGTTATATTTGACTAATGGTTAAATGTGTTTGATGATCAGAAACATTGTGTGACAAACATGCAAAAGAATAAGAAATCAGGAAGGGGGCAAAGAGTTTTTCACACCACTGTAGGCTGGTGACACACTACATGAATTCTAACTGGATTCCACAATAAAGTTAACAACTTCAGTTGCAGAATCACATAGTCTCGAAGATGTCAGATAACATGACTAGAAGGTAACTTTTTAGAAAAGGCTCATATTTCTAAAGTATTTCAAGCATGCTGCATTCTGACACTCAATGTGTTGCCTGATAGTTCCAGTGTCTGTGCACATGCTTTCCAAGTATGGCAAATTCAGCCATAATGCCTTTGTTTTCCCTTTTTTATCATTCTGTCTTGATAGGACAAACAAGTTTCTCTTCTGTTTGTATAGTCTAAAATTCCAAATTTCCTCCCTTTCTTGTGGCTGCTAATCCAGGGGGCGTGTGTTGTGTGAGGCAATGTGCAATCAACGCATACTCCTAACCTCGGGTGAGCATTCACTGGTTGTCAACTCTTGCATAAAACATCACTATGAGTTAAGAGAAAAATCAAACTCATTTGATCTTTTCTCAGCGAGTCGCAGACAGGATTGACTGAACTGCTGAGAAGGTCGCACAACATAAGAAGTGGCCACTGAAGAGTGCCAGTACTACCTGACTCAATACGATGATGTTGAAAAGTAATCACTGGAAAAGCTGTGTAGTTTGACAGATGTTTATATATTCTATATGATTTGCAACATTGCTGTAACTAACCACTCAGGCCACAAGATTTCACTTCATCCCATTTTAGCGTACACACACATAGCCATCTTCCTTGTCACTATCCCATAAAAGTATTTTTTGTGGAATGCCTTGGAGCCTGTTGAACCATAATTATTTTTAATCACAGCCACCAAATGCCCTTACTCAGTCAAAGTACACATTGTTCTTTAGAACATTAGAACAATCTACTGTAGATGAAAACAGGCCATTCAGCACAACAAATCTTGCCAGCCCTATCCACTTAATTCTTCCAAAATTACATCATTAAGTCGAGTTTTGAAAGTCCCTAAAGTCCTTTTGCTTTCCACACTACTCGGCGACTTATTCCATGTGTCTATTGTTCTCTGTGTGAAGAAAACGTCCTGTTTGTACAAAAGGTTTCCAACTTTGGCCCCTTCTTGATGAACTGATTTTAAAAAAACAGTCACGATCCACTGTATTAATTCCCTTCATAATTTTGAAAACTTCAATCATGTCACCACAGCCTTCTTTTGCTTAAAATGAAAAGTCATAGCTCTTTTAATCTTTAATCATAATTATTCCCCTGTAGCCCCAGAAATAACCTAGTTGTTCTTTTCTGTTTTTTTCCCCCCTCAGATGCTATACTCATACTGTTGCCTGAAAACTAAAACCGCATACTATATTCCAGGTCAGGTCTAACCAGTGCATTATGAAGTTTGAACATAACATCTGTGGACTTGTACTTTACATATTGTGCTATATAGTCTAATATTCTATTAGCACAATGACTCCTGTACAATGTCTGGCAATTGATAATACGGAGTCTTTTACGACTCCAAAATCCTACTCATTGAGAGTATTTTCAATTTTCAGACTTCATATTGTGTATACAAACCTAAAATTTGCACTTACAACGTGTAATACGTCACATTTACATTCTTGCATTAGTATCCCTAAGAACTTATTTCTACACTTCTGTACAATTACTTGCATTAAGTTTTAACTGATATTTAGTGCCTTTAAAATGGTTTTGCACTTTTTTAGGAAAAAATGTTTGTTATTCTAATACTGGCTTTGTCTACGTTTTGAAGCAGTCTTTTCTTTTTCTCTACGATACAGTGTAATTATTCTCTAACATTAAGCTAACATATACTATGAACTAATTTTACACATATATAAAGTCCAGGAAAACACTGAATTTGTGAGGTAAACTACTGTATACAGTTTCTAACTAGCAAATTTCAACTGATTTTTTCCAGTAACCTATATATTACAATTGGTGCTCATGTTAAAATACTGTATAAGACTATACTCTGTCTGAAGATGCACTGATAAAATATAAGAAAGGCAATGTTACCACCATCTTTTAAGGTGGTGACTTATGAAATTGTAGAATTTACAGAGTTAATCAGCTTATATTATACTTTTTTTAAGGAATTTCTTAAATTGACAGAGGAGTGAATTGAAAACAAAGAAAACTACAATGTATACATCAGCAAAAAAAAAGTCACTAGAAAAATGTAGTTAGGCTTAAAAAAATATAAAGAATATTTAAGTAAAAAAACAAATATAAAATAGCAGAATATATGAATCAGCAGATGAAAATTTTCTTACAATGAAAAATTTAAGAATAATATACCTTTTCAGCAGTAGCTGGTGTTGATTTAGAGGAAAATCCCAACCGCTCCTTTACAGAAGGTTTTCCTGGGTTCTGAAGATTGAAATAAATGAGTTGTTAATATGTAAAATCACTCCTTTGCCAACTGTTATACAGGTAGACTGCTTTATACTCTATTAATACTGCAAAATTCTGGGCTTTAAATAGTAACCATTAAGACTAGCCTAAGGCTGTACAATTTTTTTTTAATTCCCTTCCTTTACATTAAAAGGAGTTCAAAAGTATTATGATACAGGATAGAAATAGCACAAATTATAGCATCATGTTAAGAAAAGTGCAAACATTACCATAGTGAACAAAAAAGACTAAATTGAGTTTAAAAATGTTTCAGTAAACAAGGACCCCAGACTAAAGCAGAAAACTGGATAAAAGTATGTCAAATAGATTAACCAAATAAATACATACATTTTGCAAATTAGAATCAATGGTATCAGTTATACAGGAAGTGTTACTCTCAATGAAAATGCTAAATGTACACTTGCAGTTTAAAGTAAGATACAGTAGCATGCAAATATTTGGGCAACCTTGCTTAAAATGTCTGTTACTGTGAATAACCAAGTGAGCAGAAGATTAATCACCAAAAAGCATAAAATGACACATTTTCCAGCATTTTATGAAAGATTAGTCTATTATTTTTGATTTGTACAATTGTAAAGTGAAAAAAGGAAAGCAGCACCATTTAAAAGTTTTGGCACGCTAAGATATGCAAAGTCTCTGATAACGTTTCCAAAGGTCTCAGACCTTAATTAGCTCATTAGGGCTATTGCTTTTCACAGTCATTGTTAGGAAACCCCACATGATGCAAACTGTAAAACTGTATAAATTCCTTGACTCCTTAAACATTATCCCAACAATCAGCAGCCATGGCTTCTCTGCCCAGCACTCTGAAAAATAAAGTAATTAATGATTGCAAAATATGGGAGGTATTTTCTGTATAAAAGGAAATGAAAAATTATGAAATGAAAATGCAATCTCTTGCAATTTTATTTTCAAAGTACAGTAATCCCTCCTCTATCGTGGGGGTTGCGTTCCAGACCCCCCCCCCGCGATAGGTGAAAATTAGAGATGTACAATCTGATGTTACAAAGATGGACAGAATAAGAAATGAGATAATCAGGAGCACAAGAAAAGGAGAGATAAGAGAGTAGAGGATTGAGGTTGAAGTTGAATTAACATGTAATGAGGACAGACAATGAATATACAGTAATCCCTCCTCAATCGCGGGGGTTGCGTTCCAGACCACCCCGCGATAGGTGAAAATCCGTGAAGTAGAAACCATATGTTTGTATGGTTATTTTTATATATTTTAAGCCCTTATAAACTCTCCCACACTGTTTATAAATATTCCCCGCAGAGTTATACAGCATAATCCCTTTGTATTCTCTTAGATATTAGGTAAGATTCATTGAAATTATGTATATAAACACACTGTTTATATACAGTAAAACCTAAATATTATTTTAAAGATATTGAGCGTCTCCGATATCACATATGTTACAGCCATAACGATAGACATGCCACCAGCAATAAATACGTACAATGCAACAAAAATAGTATACAGTAAATGTGTGTGTACAGTGACACTAAACGTACGTACATGTACTAAATACTGTAAGTAGAAAATTAATTATGGTTACTCACCAACACTTGTCCGATAACAATGAGTTTAATTTTACTGCACAACAAAGGAGAGCGTTACAGCTCTTCCAAAGGAGCCACTTCAGGCGATTGTGAAGCACTGCCGTTGTTCTTCTGGCAGTCTTCAATCCAAATCCCTAAAGCAGATTCCATCCAAACTACTGCCTTATTACATCCACTTACAACTCGTTTTGCACCCTGGTTAAAAGGACACTGCGGCCATAGATCTTATATTCCTTTCCTACTTTTTAAATAAAAGAATCGTAGCCTTCAACAAATCCAAAACGCTTTACCTTTTCGGCAATCGTTAACATCTTCCGCTTTGCTTGGACACGGCCCCTGAAGCAGTAGCAGATCATTTTGGAGCCATAATGAAGGGCTTGACTATGCACAAAGATAAACACAAAAGAGCACAACTCTACACAGCGAAACATGTTGATGCTGAATGAGCGAGACGAGACTTCCTGGTTAACACTGCATTCAGCAGGCAGGAACTTAACTGCGTGCTCTGATTGGTTAGCTTCTCAGTCATCTGCCAATGGCGTCCCTTGTATGAAATCAACTGGGCAAACCAACTGAGGAAGCATGTACAGGAAGTAAAAAAGACACATTGTCCACAGAACCCGCGAAGCAGCGAAAAATTCGCGTTATATATTTAGTTATACTTTCATATAAAATCCGCGATAGAGTGAAGCCGCGAAAGTCAAAGCGCGATATAGCGAGGGATTACTGTATGCACGCAAGAATACTGCAAAAAGTAGAATTAATATGAAAAACCACCATTTGTTATTTCATTTTCAGCCTAAACCGCAATGAAGCTGGAAAAATGAAAAGTAAAATGCAAATAAGCACTGGCGCCACCTGCTGCTCATTGAATTTTCATTTTCCACTTTGCATTTTCATTTTCAAGTTCTCAACAAACAGTGTGAGTTAATATGTGGGGATGAGACTTCAACCTGTGACAAAATGATTTTTGTAAGGTACCCGCAGCTTCTAATTAGATGGAAAGTGGGGTGCAAGAAAGGCCAAAGAGAGAGTTAATGAAGTTGGCAGACTGTGAGGATGAAAATGTTATATTACTTAGATGAGAAGAGCAGAGATGTTTTTAACACTTCTATGGTAATGTTCAACCGAGGCCGACCTGGTGCTGTGTGGGTTGCCATGTCCACTGATGCTTTACTCAGGCAATGTACAACCTCACATAAATTCCGCCATCCAACATCACTTACCTCCGTTTTGGTGATCTAAATCACTTTGCATCTAATTAATATAAAAATTTCACCCTCACAATTTGCCACCTTCATTAACTCTCTCGCTGTTTCTTAAATACCACTTTCCATCTTATCAGAAGCTGTTGGTACCTTCCAAAAATGATTGTCACATATTGAAATCTTATCTCAGCCCACTGACCCTTGGTTTTTGCATGTTGAGAAATTTAAAATGTAAATGCAAAGTGAAAAATGAAAATTTAATGAGAAGCAGGGTGCGCCAGTGCTTGTTTGCGTCTTTCATTTTCACTTGTAGCTTCATTGCGGATCAGGCTGAAAATTAAATAACAAATGGGGTTATTTCAATGTAAATTTAATTTCTGCAGCATTCTTGCACATAGACTTTGAAATTGAAATTGCAAATGGGATTATTTCATTTTAATTGAACATTCTGCCGCATCCTTGCAAGTAAATTTTGAAAATGAAATTGCAAACGTGGCATTTCATTTTATTTTATTTATTTATTAATTTATTTGAATTAATTTTATTACAATCCATACAAAACAATCAAGTTTTTACAAAAAGAAGAATTGAGTTAAGAACAGATCAATCCCCACCCTTGAGAGAGAGAGCAAGCCAAACGGCGTAAAATTTAAGGCTTGTAAACATACCTAAATTAATAAATTCTCTGTGCTTTATAAACTTATTTTAAAATATTACTGATTAGATCCTGCCATGTTTTGAAAAAGTCTGTACGGATCCTCTAACTGAGTATTTGATTTTTTCCAATTTCAAATGATATAACACATCGGTTTCCCACTGACTTAAAAGAGGAGAGTTTGGGTTCTTCCAGTTTATCAGAATAAGGCTGCGTGCCAACAGTGTAGTGAATGCAATCACAATTTGCTTGTCCTTCTCCACTTTAAGCCCCTCTGGAAGAACCCCAAACACAGCTGTTAATGGGTTAGGAGGGATTGTGAGTCCAAGGCTGTCTGAAAGGTAATTAAAAATTTTTGTCCAGAATAATGTTAATTTGGTGCAGGCCCAGAACATGTGACCCAGTGAGGCTGGGACTTGGCTGCAACGTTCGCAGGTTGGATCATGCCCTGGAAACATTTTGGAGAGTTTTGATCGAGACAGATGTGCTCGATATATAATTTTGAGTTGTATAATTGTATGCTTTGCGCATATGGAGCTCGAGTGAATTCTCTGCATTGCTACTTTCCACTCCTTTTCTGATATATTAATTGAGAGATCTTTTTCCCAGTGTCCTCTTGGATCTTTGAAAGGAAGGGATTGTAAAATGATTTTATATATTGTAGAGATGGAGTCTAATTCCTTGAGATTGAGCAATATTTTTTCCAGCATTGATGAGGGTGCAAGATGAGGAAAATCTGGAAGGTTCTGTTTAACAAAGTTCCTGATTTGAAGATAGTGAAAGAAATGTGTAGCTGGAATGTTAAATTTGGAACGTAATTGTTCATAGGATGCAAAGACGACGTCTATATAAAGATCTCTAAGCAAGTTAATTCCAATTATTTTCCAAATATTAAAAACTGCATATGTTTGTGAAGGTTAAAAGAGGTGGTTCTCTTGCAGGGGTGCCACACATAGAAGCTTCTCTGTCTTAAAATGCTTTCTACATTGGTTTCAGATTTTAAGTGAGTGGAGCACAATTGGGTTATTAGTGTATTGCCGATAACGTGTGTTTATTGGAGCGCAGAGCAAGGAATACAAAGAAGTACTGCAGGATTTTACTTCTATTGCGGTCCAAGCCTGTGTATGTTCTTCTATTTGTGTCCAGGTTCTTATCGCCTGTATATTTGCCGCCCAGTAATAAAACTGGAAGTTAGGTAGAGCCATGCCGGCTTCTTCCTTTTGTCTTTACAGGGTCGCTCTTTTGATGCGTGGATGTTTTGAATTCCAAATAAATTAGGTTATTGTTGAATCTAATTGCTTAAAGAATGATTTATTAATGTATATTGGGATGTTTTGAAATAAAAAAAGGAGCTTAGGAAGAATATTCGTCTTAACAGTGTTAATTCTTCCAGCTAGAGTGAGATGAAGAGTTGACCATCTATGCAAGTCTTTTTTTTTGTTTAATTTTTTCCATGCAGATGGCGAAATTTTGTTGATAAAGAGCTTTATGTTTAAAGCTTGTGATGTTTACCCCTAGGTATTTAAACAGTTCTGCAATGATAAAAGGTTGGGTGTCTAATCTAATATTATATGCTTGAGAATTCACTGGAAAGAGTACACTTTTATTCAGATTAATTCTGAGACCAGAGATCTTTTGAAATTCTGTGAGTGCTGCTAAGACTGCAGGCACAGAATTTTCTGGGTCCGACATATACAGTACCATATCATCAGATTTTCTCTTCCAGTCCTGATTGATACTGATCAGTATTTTGACAATGTATTGCCAGTGGTTCAATGGCAATCGCAAACAGCAGTGGTGACAAGGGGCATCCTTGACTAGTGCCACGTTCTAGTTTAAAGTAGTCTGAGCAAATGTTATTGATGCAAACTGAAGCTTCTGGGTTATCCATCCATCCATTTACTAACCAGCTGAATCCGAATACAGGGTCACGGGGGTCTGCTGGAGCCAATCCCAGCCAACACAGGGCACAAGGCAGGAACCAATCCTGGGCAGGGTGCCAACCCACCGCAGGACACACACAAACACACCCACACATCAGGCACACACTAGGGCCAATTTAGAATCGCCAATCCACTTAACCTGCATGTCTTTGGATTGCGGGAGGAAACTGGAGCGCCTGGAGGAAACCCACGCAGACACGGGGAGAACATGCAAACTCTACGCAGGGAAGACCCGGGAAGCGAACCCGGGTCTCCTAACTGCGAGGCAGCAGCGCTACCACTGCGCCACCGTGCCGCCCCAGCTTCTGGGTTAGTATACAGTAATTTAATCCATGCACAAATCTAAGCGCCAAACCCAAACTTCTCCAATGTAGTAAAAAGGTATTTCCATTCAATCATGTCGAATGCTTTTTCTGCATCCAATGATAATAATATTTCTGGGGTGTTTGATTTAGTTGGTGAGTATATTACATTAAACAGGCGTCAAAGATTTGAAGATAAGTGTCGGCCCCTAATAAATCCAGTTTGGTCTTGTGATATTACCGAGGGAGCACTTTCTCCATCCTTCTGGCTATGATTTTAGAGAGTATTTTAACGTTATTCAGAAGTGAAATTGGTCTGTATGATGCACATTGTAATAAGTCCTTATTTTGTTTTGGAAAGACAGTGATTAGTGCTTGGCGAAAGGTTTGTGGAAGAGATTGGTTATCTCTGGCTTCTGTAAATGTTGCTAATAGGAGGGGAGCTAGCTGAGCGGAGAATTTCTTGTAAAACTCTGCAGGGTAGCCGTCAGGGCCTGCTGCTTTTCCACCTTGGAGTGACTTTATAGCATCTAGTAATTCTGATAATGCCAGAGGTTTATCAAGTTCCTCCACACTAAAAGCGTCTATTTGTGGTATCTGTAATGTATCCAGAAATGCATTAGATTGTATATTGTCTTCTTTAAACTCAGTAGTATATAGGGATTTATAGTAGTCTCTGAAAGTGTGCATTATATTTTTGTGTTCGATGATTTTATCTCCGTTCGTGTTAGTGATTACCGAGATTGCGCTGTGCACTTCTTGCTTGTGAATTTGTTGAGCTAAAAGCTTATTAGCTTTCTCTCCATGTTCATAGTAATGATGTCTGGATTTGTAAATTAGTTGTTCAGTTTCTTTAGTTGTCAAGAGGTTTAATTCTGAATGTAGAGCCTGCCTCCTCCTATGTAGAGTCTCGCTTGGTAGTCTGGCATGTTCTTCATCTATTTTAGTAATTTCGCTTTTTATCTCTGCTACTTTCTTGCTTCGGATTTATTTCTGTGGTAAAGATATGAGATAATCTGTCCTCTTAAGAAGGCCTTAAGAGTTTCCCAGAGTATTCCTGCAGAGATCTCGGGGATGTATTTGTCTCTAGAAAGAATTTGATTTGTTTGGATATAAATTCAGTACAATTCTCGTCAGCTAATAGAAGCGGTTGAGGCCATCTGGGGTGAGTGTATGGGGCTTAGTAATTTCAGCTCCAAGATCATAGGTGCATGGTCGAAATAACAATAGCATCGTATTTACAAGATTTAATCTTAGGCAAGAAGTTATTATCTATAAAGAAGTAATCAATCCTTGAGTAGCAATGATGTACTGGTGAGTAGAAAGAATATGTTCTTGAATTTGGGTTTAAAAACCTCCAGGGATCTGATAAGTTGTGATCAGTTATAAACTTTGTAATTATCTTTGCGTGTTAGTTGCGTTCCCCTGTGGAGGAAGTCTATCTAAAAGTGGATTTAAACACAATTAAAGCCCCCAGCCATTATAACTTTATGAGTGTTCAGATTGGGAATGGATGCAAATAAATTTTGTATAAATTCCTTATCATCAACATTAGGTGCATAAACATTTATCAAAATCATTTTACAGTTAGATAAGTCTCCCATGACCATTACATATCTCCCTTCAGGATCCAATACTACATCTGATGCTACAAATGGTACTGTTCTATGTATGAGAATTCCCACCCTCTAGTTTTCTTTGTAAAACTAGAATGGAACATTTGGCCAGTCCAGTCTTTTTGCAGCCGGAACTGATCCTTGCTTAGTAAGTGGGTTTCCTGTAAAAATACTATTTTAGCATTTAGACCTGTTAGGTGAGAAAGTACTTTCTTTCTCTTTAATTCGTGATTCGGGCCTTTAACATTCCAGCTTACGAGGTTAACTGTCCCATCATGGAGACACTGATTCTGAGTTTTTGATGTCATTTTATAGTCTTAACTGGAAGTGAGATAGTTTAGGTCTTAATTTCCTATTTCCCCAAGAGTTGTTGCCATGCAGCTTATTATTACGTTGATAGTTATAATTATAAAGATTGAGATGATAGATTAGGTATAGATCAAGCCTGCTCTCTTTCTCTTCCCCCCTTAACCCCCACCCTCCCTTTTTGCCTCCCCAAGTGAGGCTAAAACCCACTTCACGCAGTCCCAGTCCTCTGACATACCCAGAGACAGAGCACGTCCAAAGCACAACAAGCCCCCATTCAGTGGCGCTTTAGGGTTAAAAGATAGAGATATCTGTTACCAATATAGTCTTTAAAAGAGAAAAAAAAGAAAAAAAAAAAGAATTTTGCACTTAAAATATATATATAGTCTTCAGCAATTTTAGTGCATTAAGATGATACACCCAGATAATAAACCCAGGTGATGGTGTTAAAGATGTGTCCAAAATAAGCATAACAAGTCTTAATGCAGTAATAGCAATAACAGTAAACCAAGGGTATGATATTGAACAGTCTCATTTAGGGTACACATGAAATAATTAGAAAAGAAAAGAGAAAAAAAAAAAAAAAAAAGAGGAAAAAGTAAGCACAATAAAACATAAACAGATAGCGCCCTAGTAATACTAAGTAATAATAAGAATATATGAGAATATATGCTGATAAAAACCCGTATTTTAAAACAATAGATCAGACAGTAGATTATTAATCCTAGCTTTATCATTTACCGCCATGACTCACTATTATGTATCAGAATAGTCCCGGGATCAGCTTTCTTAATTCATTTTCTGCTTCTTCCTTGCTAGCAAGACATAGAAATGACCTGCCATTCCACTTTCAGTTTTGCCGGATACAGGAGGCTGTATTTGACACTGGCTTGCCGTAGCCGCTGTTTAATATTATAGAAGGCTGCGCGTTTAATAGCTGTTGCTGGAGAGAAGTCAGGGAAGATACGAATGTGGTTATTTTCATATATAATATCTTCCTTGTTTCTGAGGAGTGCCATCACCTCTAGCTTAAATGATAATCGTTCAAAACGAACTATAAAAGATCTTGGTCGGGGTCTGACGGTGTTTGATCCGTGCGCGGTAAGCCGCTGCTATCTCAGATTCTGCTTTAAAGTCGCCCCGATTATTTTAGAAAAAAGTTCAGCTGCGAATTTCACAGGGTTTGAACTTTCTCGATTCTCCGGCAGACCTTCAATTCTGACATTATACCTTCTACTCCCATCTTCTAAAGCAGCCAGTCTGTCTCCAAGTTTTTCTCCGAGTTTTTTGCATTCGGAACTGACATTTACTGCTCTTTCCTCGGCACTGGCAGCTAAATGTTCGGCCATTTCAATCCGATTCGTGAATGTCTCCTTAAGATGCTCCAATTGATCAGCAAGCGTGCTCAGTTTAACCGAGTTTTCCTGAATGCGCTCTTCAATTTTACCCAGCACCTGTCGAAGTTCAAGTTGCACCTCTTGACGCAGCCTTTCATTTGCCTGTTGGATTTCCCGTTGGAATTCCTGTCGCAGCCATTCATTGGCCTGTTTCATCTCCTGTTTCAATTCCTGTTTCAGTCTCTCAAGTGCCTTTGCCGTTGCTTTCTCATTAGCCTTCTCGCTTTTCTTTATATCTTGCGTGAGCTCAGCGAGCAACACCTTCAGTTCAGATAGTTCAATTGTGCCTTCTTGTACCGTAGATGAAGCAGCAGACTTTGCTGAAGCCGGTGTCCCCGCTGCTCCAGGCTCGCGTAATTGCGTAATTGAAGCCGCGAACTTCCCGGCCCTTTCCAGTTTCAGGTAATCTTCTCCAATCGGCGAGCTATCCACATCTGCACTCACGATCGCACCTTCGCTCCCCTTTTCGCTCTCAGCCGGCGATGTAGCGGACCGTGGTCCCGAGGAGTCTGTGCTTTCGCCCATCTGATCCAGGTCTGTCTCCTATAGGCCGTATTTTGAACTGGGGCTTGCTGATCGCAGCTTGGATGTAGCTTTAGTTTTCGATTCTTTCGAACGCCCCTTCTTGTTGGCCATGTTTATATGTGCTTACATATACTGTAGCAGTCCCTCTCGGGTTGAATAAATACAGGATATCTCAGAATAATAAGCAAATAATATGAAAAATAGCACCACTGCTAGCGGAGCTCCACTTCAGACGTCCATCTCTCGCATCGGACGAGACCAAATCCCATTTCATTTTAATTCAAATATTTGTAGCATTCGTGCATACTGACTTTGAAAAGAAAAATGGAAATTATGTTATTTCATTTAAATGTTTGCAGCATTTTTGCAGGCGGACTTTGAAAATGAAATTGCAAAAGAGAGGTTGCACTTTCATTTTGTAATTTTAATTTTCATTTCCTTTTTTGCAGAAAAAAATACACAAAGCAGAAGGCGACATGATGATAAAGTGTTTTCAGGTATCTGTTTCCTCAGTTCGGAATGTTATTAAGAAATGGCAGTTAACAGGAATTGTGGAGGTCAAGTTGAGGTCTGAAGACCAGGAAAACTTTTGGAAACAACTGCTCATTGGATTGCTGGAAAGGCAAATAAATCCTCCATATGACTGAAAAAGACCTTCAGGAAGATTTAACAGACTCTGGAGTGGTGGTGCACTGTTCCACTATGCAGTGATATCTGAACAAATATAGCCTTTATGGTAGAGTCAGCAGAAGAAAACCTTTCCTGTGTCCTAGCCACAAAATCCAGCTCCTGAATCTGCAATGATCATCTGAACATACCTGATGAATTTTGGAAAAAATTCCTGTGGACTGATGAAGTGAAAATAGAAACTTTTTGGCCACAATGTGCAAAGGTATGTTTGGAAAAAAAAAGGGTGCCATATTCAAAGAAAAGAACACCTCTACAACTATTAAGCATGGAGGGAGGGGATAAATCATGTTCTGGGCTTGTGTTGCAGTCATTGGCACTGGGAACATGTCATTGGTAAAGGGAAGAATGGATTCAAATAAATACTTGCAAATTCAGAAAGCAAACATCACCATTTGTAAAATAGTTGGTTAAAAAGAAGATGGATCCTAAGACAAGATAATGATCCTAAAAATCTACAACGGAATACCTCAAGAGGTGAAAATCTGTATATAGATCGCAAAAGAGCAGTGCATGCAAGACAGGCCAAGAGTCTTGCAGAACTAGAAGCCTTTTACAATGAGGAAATGGGCAAAAATACTCCAAATAAGAATTGAAAGACTCTTAGCTGCCTAGAAAAAGCGTTTACAAGCTGAGATACTTGCCAAAAGGGGTGTTACTAAGTACTGACCATGTTGGGTAAATAAACTTTCGCTTCTGGCCCTTTTAATTTTTTTTGGTATTTGTACATGTTAACGATGGAAATATAAATGTAATCTTGTTTATAATATTAAAGAAATGTGTCATCTTTAACTTTATGCCCTTTGGTAATCAGCTGACCTCATCTTCTGCTCACTTTACTAGTCACATCAACAAACATTTCAAGCAAGGGTGAACAAAATTTTGCGTGCCACTTTACAGTGATGTGAAAATTTTAAGTACATAACTTTTGACTTTTTCAACATATTTGAACATGCAAACATTACATTTTTGTGCAAATAGTGCCTACAGATAAAGGCAATATACCTGAACAATTGACACGGACATATTGACATGGTGTATTCATTCACATAATCTGCTTTAACAAAAATGCACATTTGTCATGAGAAAAAAATATATCCCTACATTCATCATCACTTTAAATTAATAAAATATGAATTAGGTTTTCCAGATAAAGTGCCAATTATTAGAACCTCTTTAGGGAGGGTGCAGGTGTAATCTGTCTTACTTAAACCACAGATACCAAAGGACTGGTGTTCTTTTTACTCTAGATGTATGTAGTGTCATTATGTCAAGATCAAAAGGCCCTTTCAAGACACTCAGAAAGTTGTGGATGTATTCAAGTCTGGTAAGTGACTTAAAAAAATAATCATGAAATTATTTGAAATCAATCATCCACAAGTCGCGGAAATTTCAAAAGACTGTCCATGACTGACTGGCCAAATAAATTCAGTCCAAGAGCTAACTGTTTGATAGTGAATGAAGTCTTCACAAACCCCAAAATTGAATTGTGGGATCTGCAAGCAACTTGCAAAAATTTATATCAAATTGCATGTCACTGAATTCAGAAAGAGTTTGCATAAATGTAACTTGCATGAGAGGTGTGTTAAGAAATACAGATGAATCAAGGAATGAGTTTTGAATCCTACGGAAATGTTGTAGGACTATTTGAAACCGAGGGAACATGCAAGAAAACCAACAAACATCTCGCAACTGAAAGAATTTCGCATGGAATAGTATCTTTATTTGTAGACACCATTTGCATGAAGATCTACTGTTTGCCTGTTCAAATACTTTGGAAAAAATCAACATTTACCAGGGTATGTACTTACTTTTTCGCATGACTGTCAACTTATGTAAAGAAACATCACAGCCTTTAAACAATAAGTCAAAATATAAAAGATCAACCAGAAAACCCAAAATGTAAACACTATTTACAAATTCTTGTTTGAGAATGCACTATATTCTGTCACATCTTTTCTTAAATGCCAAAACTGGAAAATTGAATGCAAACAATCTCAACAATGAGGCGGTAATAGAGATCACCACAATTTAATAAAATACAAATAAGCTAATTTAACTCAAAGCAGCCAAATTTCGAATAGAAATATTATGAGTAAGTAAAAGTAATTTAAGCATTTTTCCTACAATTTCCATTAGTTGTCACTGGATGCATCTACTAAACCAGCATACTACAGCATATCTAAAACACCACTTGCAAAAACATTCTTCATTACAATAAAGATGAGAGAAAAAGTTTTAATTACTGTGAAACAGTTGTGTTACAATTAATATAAAGAAAATCCAGATGTATCTAACATAGAGGAAAAATTTGACTTTGAAAAATATATATGCATTGTTTGTTATTAACTAATAAGTTTTCATTTTAAAATGGCATTTTTAAACAAAAATCTTTGTTCATACTAGCATTTCCACATTGTTTGCAAAAATATCTCTGATCTCACTAACCAAGACCAAAAATGCATGTAACATGTTCACCTACATTGGACATGTGCGTATCAGCTGACAAATTCTTAAATGGATGGTAATGCCAGTGGCCACAGGATTTACCGCAATCTGAAAACTGTAGCGATCGGCACATTATTTGCCTTTCACATATGTATGCAGCATTCAAACTGTACGAAATGGAATTCACTAGAATGAATTTTCCCAAGATAATTTATTTTTTAGTAAATATAACTGGCAGGGAGGATTACCATCTTGAATCATGAAGGATATATAAACTTATTTTTGTATATATAAGCTGGTTAAGATTATTCACATCAGACAGTCAAACTTTCTTCATTTAACATGCAGATGTTTCAATTTGTGATACTACTACATAGTTCTATATGATGCATCCCTATCTGAGAGCACAAAATGTATTACAGGTATTAGATTTTAGTATATCTGTCTGTGAATTAAAGAATGAAGCATCCAAAATGGAAGACAGCAAAATCAGGTTGTATCAGAGATAGAAGTAACAAAAGTCCTGGATATGAACGAGGTTGGAGGACCTGGGTTAAAAGCAGTGTTGGGATAACAGACAAGACCTGAGTTAGTGTGGGTCTGCTCCAGGGATCTTCTTTAATGTCATACCTCTTTGATCTGGTTATGGATGTGTGATTCTTTGAATAAAAGATCAATCACTCTGGTGCATGACTGTTGATGATTATGTTGTGGAATGGAAAAGGGATTTGGAATATAAGAGGACTGAATGTAAATAGGAACATGACAAAATCTTTCAGGTTTAATTATGATCATGATTTGGAAGTTAGATTGCAGGAAGACCTATTGAAAAGAGTGGATAAGTTTAAATGCCTAGAATCAGTGGTAACCCAAGAGAGAGAACTGGATGCAGAGTGTAGTGTGGATGGAAGAACTGGAAGAGGGTATCAGGAGTATTAGGTGATTAAAGAATTGAGGTGAAGGTTAAAAGTAAGATTTTTAGGATAGCAGTAAGACCAGCAATGAGGTATGGATCTGAGGCATAGGCAGTAAAGGGAGCACAGTCGAAGCTGTTGGATGTGGCAGAAATCAGAATATTGAGATGTACAATCTTATGTTACAAAGAAGGAAAGAATAAGAAATGAGATAATCAGGAGCACAAGAAAAGGAGAGATAAGAGAGTAGAGGAAATGAGGTTGAAGTTGAATTAACATGTAATGAGGACAGACAATGAATATACAGTAATCCCTCCTCGATCGCGGGGGTTGCGTTCCAGACCCCCCTGCAATAGGTGGAAATCCGCGAAGTAGAAACCATATGTTTGTATGTTTTTTTTTATATATTTTAAGCCCTTATAAACTCTCCCACACTGTTTATAAATATTCCCCGCAGAGTTATACAGCATAATCCCTTTGTACTGTATTCTCTTAGATATTATGTAAGATTCATTGAAATTATGTATATAATATAATATATAGATGAATATCTCTCACGACCCTGACATTTCTTTATTCTTCTAGTTTCTAGCATTCACCATGTATATTCCATTAAAGAAAAACTACTGTCACATGCTTCATTCTGGGACAATGTGCTATCTATAGACCAGGTGGAGTTGCTAAATCTCCATCTCCCATTTATACATTTGCTCCTCTCTAATAATCTTCCAATGCAAACAGTATACATGTAGAGTATACTGCCCCCAAGCAGCTTCTATTCCTCAAAACTGGCACTGGGCAAGAATCAACTGACTAGGTTAAGTGATCACTCATACAAGCCCTTTCAGAAATCATTATTTTCTTTCACTAATATTCATGAGACAAATATTCTTGAAAAGAAAGAAAAATATTTATTCTTTTTCATTATATGACCATTGCTATTTATCTGTGTATGACTCTGCTGCAATTAAGATGATAATCTTCTTCCTGGGTTCCAATATGGTATTTAATTTCTGTTAAGAACATTGAATGTAAAATAAAGTTAAATGACCCCAAATGTAGTACTTTATATTTCGGTGAATGTTACATAATAACCCACACATCATACAGCTACAGGTGAGTAAAGGAACATATATGCAAGTACATAATTTGAAATCAATGCAACTGATGTAAACCAAAACATGTATAACTTACATAAACATGTATTATGTTTTGGGATTATCATGGTAATCAATCAAGAGTTTTGTCTTTACTTATGTAAAAAAGAGTCAAAAAGGGAGTGCATGCCATATTTACTGACTGGTAGCCATAAATGCCAAAACAGCATACAAGGTGTTAAATGCAATACAGTACATACAACAGAAACTCAAATAAGTAGAAAATATATGTTTTTTGCAATCATTTTTGTTTTATGTAATTTATCTGACCCTTTAAGACACACCTGTTCACAAAATTATTTAATTTTGGGGGAAAAAAACCTGTTTTCATATTATAAGAGGTTTTCAACTATATAAACTTTATGGTGCTGATCTTAAATCTTAAAAGGTCTTTAAAAACATTATTGAGGAATACTGAATATTGTGTTTTTCGGACAAAATAATCACAATATATCATCTAACCCTAGTTGTTACTGGGTTCAAAGACAAAGTTCAAATAACCTGGAATGAAAAAATGAATTTATAAAGAAATTAAGGGCGAAAAACAAAACGTTAAACAAAGGAAAATTATGAAGTTTTTAGTGAGAATGTCTCCTTGGCAAACAAGGCAGCTGCACACCATACACATAAATATTACTACTAGAACATGGCCTTCTTAACTACAGTGCTTTATTTAGTGTGTTTAGTTAAAAGATTATTAAACAGTATGCACAACGAAAGTTAATCTAATCTACACCGAAGGGCAAAGACTAAATTCAAGCAGTTCAAAACACTGCCAGTTCTTAAAATCTTCAAAAACTGCAGTGTATCTCGCAGCAATTGGATAACATATAGGAAACATTACTGAATGAAACAGCATTCTAATACAAGACACACAAAACATAAGCTTTTACGTATAATATACAATTGTGCTCATAAGTTTACATACCCAGGCAAAATTCCTGAAATATTGTCCATTGTTTGGAAAATGTAAGTAATAATGCAGAAAGCTTTCCTTTTAATTAGGGAGTGTGCCTCGAGCAAAGAAATTTATTATCACATAATTGTGTGTGTATTTTTTAAATCGTAAGGATAACAACCAAATGGGCCTGATCAAAAGTTTACATACCCTTGAATGCTGAAGCTGATAATATACACACATGATTATATTAAGGGTAATTAATGGAGAGTGTCCACATCTGTAACTTCTTTGATTGTAATTACTGTTTGTGTATGAACAGAACATTTAAATTCATGCAGAGCTGCACTGACTCTGCTGGACACCAAGTAATGTGGAAAGCAAAAGAATTGTTAATGGACCTGTGAAAAAAGGTTGTTGAATTGTATAAATCAGGAAAAGGATATAAAACGATATCCAGAGATCTGAATATGCCTGTTAAGGGTTCTGTTGTTACCAAGCCAGGGTCAGGTAGACCAACCAAGATTTCATTCACAACTGCAAGGATCATTTGTCAAGAAGCCAAGAAAAACCCACAACTGTATGTTTAGTTAAAGAAATAATCTAATAGGGAAAGATTGTTTCCCCGTATCAAATAACAATAAGAGCTTCTAATCAATAGATGGTGCCAGAGTAAATATTTAAAATACCGTATTTGTATTTTGTATTTGAATATATAGTGATGCTGTGTACATGAATGGTGATCAGTTAACACATACCAATAATTTCTAGAGTCAGAGAACTCTTAATAAGCAAAGAGCTCTCACCTAAATAATTTCCATTTCTTCATCAAATTAAGTCTGAATCCTAGCAGTGATCTACATAAGAAAATAAAACGTTTGCGTGTAGGGCAAAATACAAATGTAAAACCCACGATTGAATCTTCTATATTTTTTCCTTTCATTTCTCACAGTGAAAAGTGGCAATTTGCTAAACTGAGATAGTAAAGATAGCTTGATTTAATAACATTCTTCAAGATTTACTGACAATATCCAGATGCTCTCATGCCAGTTTGAGTGATAAAATACCACTAGTATGCTCTGTCATAGAAGGGCTTATAAAAGCACAAAAAAAGAAGACATGATGCAAATTACTATTTATACCAAAAAGCTTACGAATATTCTTTAGACATGGTGTCTATTTATACAACTTGCAAAAGCAGTAGCATTACAAAGCACACACTATAAAATAGTCACATTTCAAATTTACCTGTGCCATGACTGTGTTGGAAGCTTGAGGGTGCATTGGCTCAGCTGTACTTGTTGGTATGGGACCCAAACGATCCTTGACAGACTGTTTAAGTAACGTAATATTTGATGGCTGTGTTGAAGTCAGAGGTACCTATAAATAATATTTATAAATAAAGTAAATGACATAATACACACAAATTTAAACAATCAAAAGCTCTCCTTTTTTTTAATTAAAACAAAACCTTTTCTACAGGAGGTGGTAAATGTGATGCTGCGTCTTCCCGATGCCAGAACATCTTAATAAACCGATTGTTAAGCACAGCTTCTGTACTTGAAATAGCTCTTTTTGCCTCTTCATGAGATGAGAACTGAATTAGGGCACCTTCTGGATCCCCATGATAAGCTACCTAAAATAAAAGAAAAAAATGCTAGTCACCAAGTACCTTACTTTTATTTTTTGGATGGGCAGAAGTAGGCTTATAAGAAAATTCCCTTAAATTAATCGCAGATGCAGAAACAGAGTTACTTTAAAAATCTGGACTTATTAATATGGTAAGATAATGTAGGGAAGGTGCTTTACAAACATCATCAGCCCGCTCTTACATTATATAATGGAGTTTAAGGGTACCAAGGGTGCCAATGTGAGACAAAAAGCCTGAGAACTTACTGAATGTCAATTTATCAAGCCAAAAACATTACAGAGTATTGATCCACATCTTGGGATAACATACACATCACAAAATAGAGTATCCATATCATTTTAGGAAAAGGAAAAAAAAAAGCAAAAAGAAAAACATTGTGAGATTCAACCATCTCGCTTCACTTTATTGCTCGTCTTTCTCCATTAAACCCTCCAGGGCCAGGACATGGATTCAACATGAAAAGTCCTAGCCATGTATCTTTATTAACACTGAATGTTGAATTCCCAAATGAAAATTGCCCTCTCTGTTCTGTAGACAACTGGACAATAATCACACAATTGCTTATATTCCTTCATTATAGGGAAGCATATGTCATTATTTCACAAAGATGTCACCAGCTGCCACTGGATTGATTTGCTTTGGTGAAAAAGATTATTGAGAATGCGAAGCGCATGCAATCAAGTGTCAAGAACTAAACAGATCCTACAGGCATCCAACCATCCATCCAACCATCTACCTACCTAACTCACTTACCCAAGGCAGGGTCATAGGGCAGGTGAAGCATATGTCAGCATGCACTGGGTGCAAGGTATGAACAATCCCTAGACAGTTGACCAGTCCATAGCAGGGTGAACATTCATAAACTAGGGCCAATTTAGCAATGCTAATTTGCACAAGCTTAATAAGTTTAGTAAATTCAGTACAGTGATCCCTCGCTATATCGCACTTCGACTTTCGCGGCTTCACTCCATCGTGGATTTTAAATGTAAGCATGTTTAAATAAATATAACGGATTTTTTGCTGGTTCGCTGATTTCTGCGGACAATGGGTATTTTAATTTATGGTACACGCTTCCTCAGTTTGTTTGCCCAGCTGATTTCATACAAGGGACGCTACTGGCGGATGGCTGAGAACCTACCTAATCAGAGCACGTATTACATATTAAATAAAACTCCGCGATGATATACGATATGCTTCCTGCGCGGTGCTTCGCACATTTCAAAGCTCTAACAGCCAATATTGATTTTTGATTGTTTGCTTTTTGTCTGCGCCTGACTGAGTGGGTGTGAGCAGAGGGGCTGTTTGCTTAGAAGATACGGACGCTCCTCTAAAAAATGCTGAAAAGACTACCTTCACATTGATCCTTCATTAAGGCTTTATCGCGGTGCTTCGTTTACTTAAAACCCAACAGCCCTATTGATTTTTGTTTACTTTTCTCTCTCTCTAATATTCTGTGCTCCTGACGGCACTCCTTTGAAGAGGAAGATATGTTTGCATTCTTTTAATTGTGAGAAAGAACTGTCTTCTCTGTTTTATCATGGAGCTCAGTTTAAACTTTTGACTAAAGGGTGTTATTTCATGTCTAGAGGGTTCTAATAATGTTAAAAAACGTATTTAGAAAGTCGTAAACAGGTTTTCTATGTTCTAACTGCGAAAATATTTATAAATAAAGATTTATAAATAAAGAATCCTACTTCGTGGAAATTCATTTATCTGTCTGGAGCGGATTAACCGCGATAAACAAGGGTTTACTGTATAACTGTGTGGAGAATATTTATAAACAGTGTGGGAGAGTTTCTAAGGGCTTAAAATATATAAAAATAACCATACAAACATACGGTTTCTACTTCGCGGATTTTCACCTATCGCGGGGGGTTCTGGAACACAACCCCCGCGATTGAGGAGGGATTACTGTACAGGTGTTTTCACATAGGCAGACTGATAGCTCAGAATTGTGATTCCTGCCTCACAGCACCAAAGTCTGCATGCTCTTTCCGTGTATTTACAGTTTGGTTGGTATTAGTGAGTTTACTCACTCAAAAACATTGATCTCAGTTCTTTTATTAATATAATTTTGACTGCTCATGCCTTAAAACATTTGATAATTGGTTTGTGGACTTTCACTCTGCTCTACTGAACACTCTGCCCTTTTCATTTTGTAAGTTTTTTTATTGTGCATGCTCATGACACACCAAGGAAAGTACAACATGCAGGTAGTTTGGCTCTTTCAAAGAATCTAAGGCTTTTACCAAAAATACAAAATTAGTGCAATAAGTAAGATTTCTGTTTATGTGTATAATGTACAATGAAACTTTTATGTGAGAAATTCACCATGACGCTGCTAGTCAGGATGAATCCCATTCCATAGGCTTGATGAAATAGCACAAAAAATAACTGGTGAAAAACAGGAGACATTTAGAAAATAATAAAAATATGCTTTGAGTGCACATCTATCTTATTGCAAAATATTTCAGACATAACCGCTGAAGAAAAGCAATTGCAGTATCAAAACTAGGATATTCAACAGCTATGTTTAAAACCAAATTAAATATTAAAAGCAATAGGTTAGGAAATAAGGAACTTTTTCTAAATTAGAACAGAATCCATCATTTTAAACAAAATGACTGTTTAGTAAATAGATGCAAAAAGAACTCTTCCTCCGAATGTCAAGATGATTAAAAATATAATATTTGAAGGCAGAAATTTGTTAAGTAGAAATAGTGACTGAAAAGAAATACTTTACGAACTCACATAATAATCTAAATTGAAATTTAAATACAAAAAAAAATCCTATCAGCACTTATTTCTCATCCGTAAACTTAAGACTATTTAAGTAGACCGGGACCTTGTGTTATATTTTTATCATAGTATTATCCAGTCTGCCATCCCTTTTAGCTTCACTGCTTATACTGTGGTTTGACAATTTAAGTTTAAAAAAGAACCAGCAGTTTACCAGGAATGCCAACACAATTATGGGAGCTGATGTGGCAAATTTGGAAATGTGTCAGAAGGTGATGGAAAACTGGAAAGCTTAAAAATACTGCATCTATTCTTGTAGCTTACAATAAGGGCTAATTGGGACCTGGATCTACAGCTGAATGAAAATGCCATAAAGCTTACCAAATATGTCCACTTTTAAGCAGCACAAGTTTTGACTTAAGAAAATATGCTTTCCACATTTATGAGACATTACTCTGACAGTAAAAGGAAATTAAAAATACAGTGGAACCTTGAATTGCAAGCATAATTCGATCCGGAAACGTGCTTGTAATCCAAAGCACTAGTATATCAAAGCAAATTTCCCCATAAGAAATAATGGAAACTCAGATGATTTGTTCCACAACCCAAAACTATTCATATAAAAATGATTAATACAAAATATCAAGTAGAAATACATAAAACAAATCAGCCTGCACTTTACCTTTGAAAACAATCATGGCTAGTGTGAGGGAGACGAGTAAAATGGAGGGTTATTGTGTAGGATGACTTTCACTCTAAAAGAATCCCTGTATCTGTTTGCTCACTGGAATCTTCTTTTTTGTGACTTTAACAAGGAACCTATCCAATGACAGTTGCTTTTGCGTGAAGAGTCACTACTATTTTGGGATTTCACCCAATGGGACGACACGCGGAAGACTGTCCTGAAGTAACCGCAGGCTCCCAGCGCTGTAGCAGTTCGCCGTAAAAGTGAATCCGAAAAGATTGCGGACATGCGATAAGTGCCGTTGATAGGTGATACATAGAACATTATAAATGCGCAGGGCGCAGTATTACTTCGCCACTAATCTGGCCATGACCCTACCTGACTGCTGTGTCTGTGTATAAGAGAGTGGCAGATCCCGCTACAATAAATAACCGTGCTGTTCCTGTTTGAAGCTGAATAAAGCTGGTGTTGCTAAAGTACTGAGACTCAGCTTCGTGTTTTGGGGTGCAAGACTGGGACTCACACATTACAACACACACACGTGGTCACAATGCTATAGTAAAAAGTATACAGATGTTAACTATATGAGTGAAGCACGCCGACTGAGACAGAGAATGGGAGACGATTACCCACAATCCCGCAGTGATAAAGAACCACCATCAGCTCAGTTGTGATCACGTAACACTGAGCAGACAAAGCATCTATGTACTACTCGTACTGCAAGACCTCGCTCGTTTATCAAGCTAAAACTTATTAAAAATTTTAGCTCATCTTGCAAAACACTCGCAGGACAAGTTAATCACAATCCAAGGTTTTACTGTAATTATATTATCAGATTCTTTTACCTATTTTTCTTTAGGTAAGAATACTTTTCCCTGTTGCTCATCTGCTCACTGCCACCGTCATGAGTGGAGTTAAGACAGCAAGGACACAACACCCTATAGGACATGATCCACCTCTAACCAGGACACCAACAATTCTTCAGTTTTTACATGCTTATATGGGGGTGTTGATTAAATGTAAAAATAATACTGTATCATGTGGAGGACCAAAACGCCAACAGAGTATCGCCAGTGATTAAGTTCCACTTTTAGCACTGCCTATAACAGTGATGGCGAACCATTTAGAAACCAAGTGCCCAAACTGCAATCCAAAACCCACTTATTTATCGCAAAGTGCCAACATGGCAATTTAACCTGAATACCACCTAAAACTGAACACCAGCATAACCAAGGAGCTGGTGGTGGATTTTAGGAGGCCCAGGCCCCTCATGGACCCTGTGATCATCAGAGGTGAGTGTGTGCAGAGGGTACAGACCTATAAATACCTGGGAGTGCAGCTGGATGATAAATTGGACTGAACTGCCAATACTGATGCTCTGTCTGTCTATCTACTGAGCTTTTAGTTTAGAAAAGCAACTCATACATTAACATCTTTTGTCTTAAAAGAAAAACATAATAACAGAACAATCAATGATACAAACAACTTTTTGTTGAAAGGTAAAAGTTTGCATTCGGTATGCTTTTGAACAATTAATGTGCTTTTTGCTGTTGTATGCATGCTGATAATTTGTCTAACCTTGGCTCATACTTTGTAAGCTTGAGAGCAACACATGCAGCACTCAGGTCATCTGTTAGTCTGTTTCTGGTGTCAGATTTGATTTAATTCAAAGCTGGAAACAGCTGCGCACAAGCATAAGATGTTCCAAATAAAGTAAGGAAAGCAATCGCCTTCATTGACTTAAGATTATTTGGCAGAGAATTCTACACTTTAAGGATTTCATTTTCATAACTAACTGTGCTGTCCTTTGTCATCCCTTCGATCCTCTCAAGTGTTTCACACAGGTCTTCCCTATTAAGCTCCGCCCCCAAAGCTTCCATTAAATATTACGGGTCGTGGATCAGGTGTGGCGATTAGCAACTCCCGACAATAATTACAGATGCGGACGACTCCTCACCTGTGCGCTTAGCGAGGACTGCCCGCATCACAAAGCTCCCGGAAACCGCTCCGGCCACTCTACCATAACCCCCTTTGCCGCGAGTAGCGGCAATTATCTGTTAAAACTGGCCTTTTCAATTTTGAGCTGTGGACCCGCTATACCACATCCCCTCCAACCCCACCATGGGAATCACAGACTCAAAAGGCTGCAGTCCGTGCCGCACCCTCAAGCAGCATGTGTGCCGCCCACCTTACAACAGACAGGAGAGGAAGGAGGTGCTCCCGTTGGGATGCTGGGCAGAGGGGCGGGTGATGTGAGAAAAGTCCTCCGGCGCGCGTGAAGAGGGGGAGCGGTGAGGGGAGCAGCCCGGCCCCGCATTCCTCTGGCATTATAGTAATGAACTCTGTGCTCGGGCGACGGCGCGCGTGCCCACTGAGAGGGCTCTGAGTGCCCCCTTTGGCACGTGTGCCATAGGTTCGCCACCACTGGCCTATAACGTTGGGTTAGTTCTTATTCCTTGCTATGGGCCTTCTCAATATTCTCTTTTACTTTAGCACAAGTTATCAATCCACAGGTTGCATACATTTATGAAACTAGCAAAATGCTAGTTCTCAGCGGAGAAGTAGTGTGTTAAAGAAGTAATGAAAAAGAAAGGAAACATTTTGAAAATAACGTAACATGATTGTCAATGTAATTGTATTGTCACTGTTGTGAGTGATGAGTGTTGCTGTCATATATACATATACACACACACATATATATATATATACATATACACACACACATATATATATATACATATACACACACACATATATACATATATATATACATATACATATATATACACATATATATATACATATACATATATATACATATATATAATATATATATATATATATATATATATATATATAAATAGAAAATTAAAGGAACACTTTGAAAACACATCAGATCTCAATGGGAAAAAGAAATCCTCCAGGATATCTATACTGATATAGACTGGGAAATGTGTTAGGAACGAAAGGATGCCACATCGTTTGATGGAAATGAAAATGATCAACCTACAGAGCCTTGAATTCAAAGACGCCCCAAAAATCAGAGTGAAAAAATTATGTGGCAGGCTAGTCCATTTTGCCAAAATTTAATTGCAGTAACTCAAAATTGAACGCAGCACTTTGTATGGACCCTGTGTTCTTGTATACATGCCTGACAACATCGGTGCATGCTTCTAATGAGATGACAGATGGTGTTGTGGGGGATCTCCTCCCAGATCTGGACCAGGGCATCACTGAGCTCCTGGACAGTCTGAGGTGCAACCTGGCGGCATTGGATGGACCAAAACATAATGTCCCAGAGGTGCTTTATTGGATTTAGATCAGGAAAGTGTGGTGGCCAGTCAATGGTATCAATTCCTTCATCCTCCAGGGACTGCCTGCATACTCTCACCACATGAGGCCAGGAATTGTCGTGCACCAGGAGCCACTATACCAGCATAGGGTCTGACAATGGGTCCAAGGATTTCATCCTGATACCTAATGGCAGCCAAGGTGCCTTTTTCAAGCCTGTAGCGGTCTGTGTGACCCTCCATGGATATGCCTCCCCTGACAATCATTAACCCATCACCAAACTGCTCATGCTGAATGATGTTACAGGCAGCATAATGTTCTCCATGGCTTCTCCAGACCCTTTCACTTCTGTCACGTGCTCAGGGTGAACCTGCTCTCATCTGTAAAAAGCACAGGGCACTAGTGGTTCATCTGCCAATTCTGGTATTCTAAGGCGAATGCCAATCGAGCTGCATGCTGCTGGGCAGTGAGCTCAGGGCCCATTAGAGGACATGGGGCCCTTGGGTCACCCTCATGAAGTCTTTCTGGTTGTTTGGTCAGAGACATTCACACCAGTGGCCTGCTGGAGGTCATTTTGTAGGGCTCTGGCAGTGCTCATCCTGTTCCTCCTTGCCCAAAGGAGCAGATACTGGTCCTGCTGATGGGATATGGACCTTCTATGGCCCTCTTCAGCTCTACTAGAGTAACTGCTTGTCTCCTAGAATCTCCTCCATGCCCTTGAGACTGTGCAGGGAGACACAGCAAACCTTCTGGCAATGACACGTATTGATGTGCCATCCTGGAGAAGTTGGACTACCTGTGCAACCTCTGTAGGGTCCAGGTATCAGCCTCATGCTACCAGTAGTGACCCTGACTGTAGCCAAATGCAAAACTAGTGAAGAAACAGTCAGAAAAGATGAGGAGGGAAAATGTCAGTGGCCTCCACCTGTTAAACCATTCCTGTTTTGGGGGTCATCTCATTGTTTCCCCTCTAGTGCATCTGTTGTTAATTTCATTAACACCACAGCAGCTGAAACTGATTAACCCCCCCCCCTCTGCTACTTATAGGTGAGTGTATGTATATATATATATATATATATATATATATATATATATATATATATATATATATATACACACATACATGTGTATATGTATGTATATATATATATGTATGTATGTATGTACTGTATATATACACATACATACATACATACATATATATACACATACATATATATATATATATATATATATATATATATATACACACATACACTCACCTAAAGGATTATTAGGAACACCTGTTCAATTTCTCATTAATGCAATTATCCAATCAACCAATCACATGGCAGTTGCTTCAATACATTTAGGGGTGTGGTCCTGGTCAAGACAATCTCCTGAACTCCAAACTGAATGTCAGAATGGGAAAGAAAGGTGATTTAAGAAATTTTGAGCGTGGCATGGTTGTTGGTGCCAGACGGGCCGGTCTGAGTATTTTAGAATCTGCTCACGCACAACCATTTCTAGGGTTTACAAAGAATGGTGTGAAAAGGGAAAAACATCCAGTATGCGGCGGTCCTGTAGGCAAAAATGCCTTGTTGATGCTATTATATATATATATATATATATATATATATATATATATATATATATATATATATATATATATATATAAACATACATATACACAAACGGAGTTCCTGAAGGCTCTGGATATTGTAGGACTGTCCTGGTTGACATGCCTCTGCAACATCGCATAGACATTGGGGACAGTGCCTCTGGATTGGCAGACCGGGGTGGTGGTCCCCCTCTTTAAGAAGGGGGACCGGAGGGTGTGTTCCAACTACAGAGGGATCACACTCCTCAGCCTCCCTGGAAAAGTTTATTCGGGGGTCCTGGAGAGGAGGGTCCGTTGACGAACAGTGTGGTTTTCATCCTCGCTGCGAAACAGCAGAATAGTTCTACAGCCTTAGCAGGGCCCTGGAGGGTGCATGGGATTTTGCCAAACCAGTCCATATGTGTTTTGTAGACTTGGAAAAGGCATTCGACCATGTCCATCGGAGAATCCTGTGGTGGGTGCTCCTGAAGTATGGGGTACCGGACCCCGTGATAAGGGCTATTCAGCCCCTATACAACCGGTGTCAGAGCTTCGTCCGCATTGCAGGCAGTAAGTCAAACCAGTTTCCAGTGAGTTGGACTCTGCCAGGGCTGCCCTTTGTCACTGATTCTGTTCATAACTTTTATGGACAGAATTTCAAGGTGCAGCCAGGGTGTTAAGAGGGCCTGGTATGGTGGACTCAGGATTGGGTCACTGGTTTTTGCAGATGACAATGTCATGTTTGCTTTATCAGGCCGTGATGTCCAGCCCTCTCTGGATAGGTTTGCAGCTGAGTATGAAGCGGCTGGGATGGGAATCAGCACCTCCAAATCCGAGACCATGGTCCTCAGCCGGAAAAGGGTGGAGTGACCTCTCAGGTTTGGAGGGGTGGAGGAGCTCAAGTATCTTGAGGTCTTGTTCATGAGTGAGGGAAGAATGGAGCATGAGATCAATAGGCGGATCGGTGTGGCGTCCGTAGTGATGCAGGCTCTGCATTGGTCTGTAGTGGTGAAAAAGGAGCTGAGCCTTAAGGCGATCTAAATTCCTACCCTCACCTATGGTCATGAGTTATGGGTAGTGACCGAAAGAATGAGATTGCGAATACAAGCAACTGAGATGAGTTTCCTCCACAGGGTATCTGGGATTTCCCTTAAAGATAGGGTGAGAAGCTCAGTCACCCGGGAGGGGCTCAGAGTAGAGCCGCTGCTCCTCCGCATCGAGAGGAGTCAGATGAGGTGTGCTCGGGCATCTAATCAGGATGCCTCCCTGGTGAGGTGTTTCCCAGGGCCTCCTCCTGGTTGGACGTCCCTGGAAGACCCAGGACACACTGGAGGGAATTCAACTCTTGAGTCGAGGTATTTTTTTTGGGAAAAAGATGGATGAATAGAGACTTGAAAGATATACTGACTGAAATGCATGTTCTTCTCAAAGCTGATATCCTTGTGCTTACTGTAGCAGCTGCACCTTTTAGAGGAAATTAATTACACATTCACTGTTATTGAATTCAACTGAACATCAAGGATATTTGCCATTCAGATGTAGTAGCAATTAATTCAAATGACAAACAAATTATGCAGAAAAAAGCATATACCTGAAGATTTACAATTGTTCCAAACTTGCTGAAATGTTCGTTAAGTTTGCTGATATTATTTAGCTCTAAAGGTATCTTGCGTACTTCAAGCTTTGTATTTTCGGCTCCAAACTGTATTTTTTTTTGGAAACCCTGGTTGTTAGGTTTATTGAAATTCTGCCTGAAAAAGAAAAAAAAATCCTTTATTCACTCTCAAATGACATTCCTTTTAAACGTTAAATATAATTTAAAACAAAATGGAACTGTTAAAGTGCAGGCAAAAATATGACAATTATGGTCGTAGATTAATTGAAAACATCAAACCAAATTTGATTTCAGAAAGCTTAAAAAGTACAGCAAACTCCAGCTTTAGTATATGGCAAATTTCAAAACGTACCTTTTATATGAGATATTACTGGGAATGGCCGTTAAGCAGTATAGTAAATCATGACACACACCCATCTGTATAGTCTACAGAGAACAAAGGTGTTTGCAAATGAAGATATGCATTAGGTGTGCACATGATATGGGATATTATAGGGCTCAACATAAATGTTGTGGACCTTTTAACTCATGAGTGCTAAGAACATGAACTCAGAAATGAGAAAGTAGGGATAGTAAATTGCACAATACGCAATAAAGCTTCAGGAATGTCACTTCTTAGACAATGTGCAGAAATCATTACATTTTTAAATCAAATCATAATGCTATCATTTCTATTTTATTTTTGAATCCCAGATAGTCAAAGCATATTGAGTAAATGGAGCAGGCACATGTGTAAATGACAATTAAAACCAGACAGTATAGCACAATAAAAAAGAAACGTTTGGATCAGGTTTTTACTGGTTTTAGATTAAGATGGAAATGAGACAAACAATCTGAGCTATGTTTAATGTTCCTAAGCTGAACCAAACTGTGTTTCTAAGTGAAGCAAGCTAACATTAAGCAAGAAACAAATGAAAAATTGTGTTGAACTTGTGTACTGTGCAAATATTTTTCCATATGAATTTGTAGCCTGCAAAGAAATTAAAAAGCTCAGTATTGCATTTTAAAAGAAATACAGTACATCTGCTGCAATAGTGTGAATAATGCTTCTTAATGCAATGCTCACTTAAGTATAATCAGATTTTTCCTTTTCCTCATTTTTTCTTAAAGGTTGTTAAGGTTTCTGCTTTAGCTAAATGTCTTGATATTTTGTTGCAGATTTCAACAACTCTCTGCATAAAGAACTGCTTTCTAGCTTCAGTCCAAAATTGACTTCTCCTTAATTTCCATTAGTGTCTCGAGTATGAAATTCAGTCAAGTTGAAAGATTTCTGCTGGACCTACTTTATTGATGCCTTTTTGAATTAGATCTCCTCAGTTTGAGAATAAACAGGTTTAATTTTCTGAGGTTCCATCAACAGTACTATGTTTTCATTTAATAACATATACATTTGTGTATGTTTTTGCCTTTCATCCACCCTACTCCATTGTTTTAGACTCCTGCAAATTAAAACTTTTAAAATGCTCTCTAAAGCCAGATACTTTAGTAAACACTGCATCAGTAATATGGTGTGGATGAGGGAAAACTGAATTTTCCCTTCACAGAACAAAAACATTTCCAACATAGTGGGCATATAGGAGTTGCTTTCCATGGTACTGGTTATGCTTACTTGTATGAATCTAAATTATGTTTTTTAAGTCTAAATGCTACCTACAGTGGTGTGAAAAACTATTTGCCCCCTTCCTGATTTCTTATTCTTTTGCATGTTTGTCAATGATTGCCAAGACTTTTGGGAAAATACCTTGTGGACTGATGAGACAAAAGTTGAACTTTTTGGAAGGCAAATGTCCCGTTACATCTGGCGTAAAAGGAACACAGCATTTCAGAAAAAGAACATCATATCAACAGTAAAATATGGTGGTGGTAGTGTGATGGTCTGGGGTTGTTTTGCTGCTTCAGGACCTGGAAGGCTTGCTGTGATAGATGGAACCATGAATTCTACTGTCTACCAAAAAATCCTGAAGGAGAATGTCCGGCCATCTGTTCGTCAACTCAAGCTGAAGCGATCTTGGGTGCTGCAACAGGACAATGGCGAAAACACACCAGCAAATCCACCTCTGAATGGCTGAAGAAAAACAAAATGAAGACTTTGGAGTGGCCTAGTCAAAGTCCTGACCTGAATCCAATTGAGATGCTATGGCATGACCTTAAAAAGGTGGTTCATGCTAGAAAACCCTCAAATAAAGCTGAATTACAACAATTCTGCAAAGATGAGTGGGTCAAAATTCCTCCAGAGCTGTAAAGACTCATTGCAAGTTATCGCAAACGCTTGATTGCAGTTATTGCTGCTAAGGGTGGCCCAACCAGTTATTAGGTTCAGGGGGCAACTACTTTATCACACAGGGCCATGTAGGTTTGGATTTTTTTTCTTCCTAAATAATAAAAACCATCATTTAAAAACTGCATTTTGTGTTTACTTGTGTTATATTTGACTAATGGTTAAATGTGTTTGATGATCAGAAACATTTTGTGTGGCAAACATGCAAAAGAATAAGAAATCTGGAAGGGGGCAAATAGATTTTCACACCACTGTATGTACATAAAAGGCAAATTTACCAATTGCGATAAATACCATGGCAGGTGGTGCTGCCATTGTAATGAAACATTCAGAGCCCCATGAAAATCAGATTGTAATTAACAGCCTCTAATCATTAATCTATTCAGTAAGTAGGAGCAAATTCCGCTGCAAGCCTAAGGCCGGAGTTATACTTCACGCGACGCATGCTGCAGCGGACGCTCCTGCTACGCAAGCGTTGTTGTGTTTATACTTGCGCGCGTACTTTATGTAAATCTGGAGGAATCCACCAGGTGGCAGTGCGAGATATTATCGCGGTGAGAACATGTTCGGCTTCTCTGTGTTGTGAATTGCCTAAAACACCTATTAAATTCCGATAACACCTTACCGCAATATCTCTGAAAAGGATGTTTATTGACTAAATCCATAAATCCAGTGATGTATGTGTCCATTCCAGGAAGCATTGGGCACGAGTGAGAAACAGTCCCTTGACAAGGCCTCAGCTCATCGCAAGGTGAATACAACACACATACACTAGCGTCATTTTAGCGGCACCAAATCCCCAAATCTGCATATCTTTGGAAGGAAACCGGAGCACAGTGTGGAATACCAGCAACATAACTCCCTGCAAGACAGCAGTGCTATCGCTCCGCCACCGTGACACCCCCATGTGTGTATTAACAGTATTCATTATTTAAACAAAATTATATGTAAAATGTAACATACACATTTTAATGCATTTCATCATGAAAGTGATATCAAGTATAAATCTAAAGATTCTAAATGTGCAGAGAGTTGGAATATCATATATTTAATTTGTTCTGTTTGGCGATCTATTGCTGCTTTCCGCTGCTGAAGCAAAATGCCGACATACAGATGCATTCGTGGTGCTTTTATATTCAAGCGTCACATATTCCCGATCGTAATGACACGATACATTTTAAAAGTCTCACATACCATCTTTTGTGCCACCTATTTTTTATTGTTTTACTTTACCTGCTGTCAGGTCCAAGAAGCTCGTAGCGATTAAAAACTGGGATGACGTTTACGACCGTCTGCTTTAATGATAAAGTAAACTACGAGGTTAAAGTGGACATTTCGAGATTAAAGCCAAAATTTCCACTTTAATCACAAAATACACGTTTTCACCGTTTCCTTTATTTTTTTCTCAGTGGCTCAAATATAATGCTATACATTTATGTTGCTGTTGTTAAGTTGCAAAAATTAAAAAATAAAAAAGACATATATAAATGACACGATACATTTTAAAAGTCTCACATACCACCTTTTGTGCCGTCTGTTTTTTTTGCAGCTTCACATCGGCTACATAATGTATAGCGCTGTATTTCAGCCATTCATCAAACAGCAAAGTGCGCACATCGATCCCCGAAGGATCTCCATAGAGGCTTGCTGTCACATGTAGGTAGTAAACAGAGACTCTGACGTCACGTTCCGCCTTTTAGCACACTCGCCCCGACTTTTGCTGGTACTGCAACTCGCGCAGCGTGCGTTAATTTCTGAGGGCCTGCTCAGAGGACGCGTGAAATGAACGCTGGGAACGCGTGGCAGCCATGATGCGGACGCGTACGCGTTCTGAGCGTGAAGTATAAATGAGCCCTTATAACAAGGCGCTTAATAAAGTGGACATGTGTAGAATGCATTTGAGTTCACAATATTACAGGAAAGAGAGAGATATGAAAGCATAATGAAGTAAAGTGAAGCTTTAGACAGTCACACACACACACGCATTTATTTATTTTCCAAAGTTTTCCAAATATTGCCTGTTCTGAAGACTTGACTTTCAACTGTAATCAGTGCATTAATGTGACATAACTACATTTCACTGCAAATTTTTTTACTACATGGTCTCTTCACTTTGTTGCCACAAATGTGCGCATGCCCAGTGTAGATAAAGCTCAACATCACATTCATTTTCGGGAGTTTCAGTATGGACAGGGATCATTTTGGAAATGAGGCGGAAATCTATTTTTAAATAAAAATGTGGTAGAATGAATGTAGCCAGAGTCTGTTAAGTCTTGGGACGTACTTGTTTGTTCTCCTCTGCACAGCTACTACTTGTTGTTTAATTTGTGCTGTTTAGAGTTGTATTTATTGTTTTTTGAAATGTTAATATTAGGAGCATATTTAACATTGCTAAACTTTTGAAAGCTGCAAATTTGTCAGTCATATTGCTTTCTTAACATGCCGTTATTACAAAAAGATTACTAAAAAACCTGGTTCTGTCCAGTAACAGAGTAGATGTCTCTTCAATTCATAGCTTTGTATACTAAAAACAACAACCACCAAAAAGCTTCCCTAACTCTAAACCATTCTGCACCCACTGAATCATGATCTCAGCATATCCCCACAGAAATCAAATTATCCATTGCAGATTTTAAAGTGTGACCACCTATCTGCTAAACTACAATTATGTAATTTAAATTTAAATATGAAACAAAATATCAGCAACCATTTACATATTTTTAAAGATGAAGTCCATTGCATGATTGTGTTAGGCGTTTCTTTGGGTTAACAAGTTGTGTTAAATTTCAGCTTTAGGCTTAAATTGATTATAACATAACATAAATGATTTTGTCAAGACTATATCACAATGTGTAAATCAACTATAGCACACAAAAAAGTACAAAAAACAACTTTAAATTTGAAGGCAGAAAATTACTTTTCAAACCATGGTTTTTTCTGAGGAATCACATTCTCTGCAGCAGTAGGTCTTTTTCGGGATTCAGAATCCAAAACTATCCTCATGTTATTGTTTAAAGGTTTTTCTATACAAAGGGGGGAAAAATACATTTAGCAATTAGTAAGGATTAAAGCCTATTTAACTGGTTAGAAACACAGAACATCATCAGGAATAGCTCCATCAGGTCACTGTGACATCAAGAAGTTTCACTATGGTATTTAACATTTACAGCATCCGTGTGTGTGTGTGTTTAAATATATACCCACACACACAAAAAATATATTTTTACAATAAATTATTACAGTTTCATAAACATAAAACTTTGATCCTCAGTATTCAGATTCCGGCTACAAATTATAAATAACACAATATAGTAGGCACTCTACATTAGACAAAAAAATGACATTTGGTCATATACAATTCCTCACTATGTTTATGAGACTTTACCTAAAACATTAAAATATATAAAATGAATGGATTATAAACTTTGTCTGTACCAGGTCCTATATTCTTGTACATACAGCTGTGGTCAACATTATTAGAACACTTTCATTTTATGTATATCATGTACAACAGTACAGGATCAAACAATAAAGTATAAAAATGAAGATATCATGATTCAAGTTTGGGCACTTTTTTGAATATGTAGATTCTTCCAAAGAAATAAGACTATCCAGAGTTATATTGTCAGTACTAAAAACAAGATGTATCCAGTAATTAAAGAATAAACAGCAGTTGTAACCCTTAAAAAGTAACATGTTTTTTGTTACTTATTGACAATGACCAAAACAAAAAACAACAGAGAACTGTCTCAGAATGTCAGTAAAACTATTACCACAAAACATGAAAATGTAAAATGGTACAAGGACATCTCCAGAGACCTTGGGATTCCTGTTTCAACAGTTCTGGATGTTAATAAAATGTTTACAGGTTCAGAAACAGTCAAAAATCTACCAAGATGTAGTAAGAGGAGGAAAATTACACATATCTTAGAAGGCTGGTGAAAACTGTTGGAAAAAGAAACACCATGCCAAAATACCCAAAGAGCTTAAAGCTAACCTGCAGTGATTCACTGTGAGTGATTCAACAAATAACCTACAATGTGCACTATAACAATGAAGACTTTATGGTTGCAGCCCAAGGAAAACTCCACTTACCCAAACCTAGCTAGAGGAAGCCAAGAAAGTTAAGTTTTTGGCTGTGGCTGCAAAGGAAAGAGCTAGGGGACCCAAGATAATCTAGAGCTTCAAGGAAGTTCCTGTGGATCTAAATTCAGCTGCAGAGAGTGGCAGGGAGATATCATGACCATTACCCCACCATCCCGAGATGTTCCAAGATTAAAGGGAAGACGGGTGGGGGGGGGTTTAGGATTGTCTGGTTGATGATCCTACAGCTGGCATCTTGGCAGCTGACAGAGATGTGACAGGCAGCAATGCCTTGTGGGTTTTAATTATCTGTTACACAAAAATTATAAGGAAATGAATACACTACCTACAGTTAAACACATCAGAGGTTCATAATATTTGGGGCTACTTTTCTGCCTGTAGTGTAACAGGCCTTGAAATGAAGGGAATCATGAAATCAGAAGATTACCAGGGCATTTTAAAGTGGAATGTGTTAGTCAGTGTCAGAAAACTAGGTATGACTCAAAGATCATTCAGTAGGACAATGACCCAAAACACACATCTAAAAGTGCAAAATAGGATTAAAAATGAAAAACTGACAGTGAAAAACTGGCTAGCAGTTCAATTCAGAAAATTTAAAAACGGCTAGGAGAAACCACTTGCAGAAAGATGCAAGAAGCATATAGACGGCTACAACAGACTTTTGGAGGTTGCCATTATTTCCAAGGGTTGTGTAACCAAGTAAGTATTAAGCAAGTGTGCATTTCATACTACTCAAGCTATATTTTCATTTTCTCCTGTGAAAAAACCAAAATAACCCCTTCACACTAGCAAATTTTGATATCCTCAGTTTTGTTTATTCGCAAGTTGGCCACAAACTATTAAATGGGAATATTTTTGGAGCTTGCCTAAAGATCGGAGGAACTCAAAGATATTATATCTAGTTTTTTTCATTATCAAAAATAACTAAAGAAGTGAAAAAAGCTGAACTGTAGGTCTTCTCATCCCATTCCAGACACCAATGCATCAGTAAGTGCTATAATGGATTTAGGATAGATTAAAAGGACCACTTGCCACTGCAGGCTAGCCGTTTTTATAGCGGCACTTGCTGCTGATGGAGTGCCAGCTCATACAGTGGGAGACTCATCCCTGGCTGATGCAGCTTGTCAGCACCATTACAATATTAAAGAATTGTGAAAATTATTTTCAGTACAACAAAAACAGTGTTAAAGCTTGACCTATTTAAAATAGGTCCACTTACCTAAAGTAAAAAGTTTTATTTGTCTTTGTTAGTCTTATTATTTGCAAATATAAAGAGGTTAACGTACATACAAGTTGAACAGACATTTTTCTGTAGAACTGTGGACATCCTGTAAAATAATCTGATTATCAAAAGTTACACATTTCTAATTATTTCTGAAAACACTGTGCTTGATATACCTAAAAATAATGTTTATTACAGTGGCGGTACAAAAAAACACAAGACTATTAAAAATTACTCTAAACATACTTTTACCTGCACTGCTACAGATCACCTCAAACTGTATGGAATAATGCAAAGCAAGATTATATTAGTACAAGATGATGAAGAAACGAAAAAATTATACTTTATTTCAAAAGTTAAAATAGTACTAGAGTGTTGTACTGTGCTAGCCATGACACCTTTTATTAGCTAACTAAAAAAATTACAATATGCACGCTTTCGAGGCAACTCGGGCCCCTTCTTCAATTTTTCAAACGTCACTTTACCTCTAGGCAAAAGATCCACTTCTCCCATTGTAAGTCCGATTAAGTTTGGTCTTTGAGCATGTACTCTATGCCTATACATGGGTCTTGTAGAGCTGGTTAAACTCGGTGCTTCTGGGTTATATACATCTGGTTCATAGGTCTCTGAGGGAAAATGAATATTGAAGCATTGTATTAAGTAGTTCTTGCACTGTGAATATTACCTAATATTACTGGTTACGTAAATTAATATTACAGCCAAAACACAGAATCTCCCACATAAGCAAGCACTAGAAATTAGGGATGCTTGGATCAGCCAATTTCCAATAAAAAAAAAAGACTATGATCGGTAAAAAAACGATATCTTCTGTCCTGCTTTTCTAAGCTTTACTGTAGTTTAGTTGTAGTGCTCCTTTACATAAGGAAATAAGGTGATAGGGCCAGCTAGCGTCCTTTTTATTATGACAAACATCTTGTTTTAGTAGTGATTGAGAGGCAATTA